>NC_050521.1:21477836-21522006 GCF_002922805.2 Oryzias melastigma
CAAGCTATATCCTTCCGCATGACTTTTCTTCTATGATCCACATACTGCTAGCATAGCGCCCTCTACTGGATTAAAACAGTATAATCCCTTTTAACCTGATTACATAAAGCACAGAAAAAAGTCAATTTATTTTTTAGACTGGAATCAAAAGTTCCTAAAAAAAATCTAAACATAATTAAACTCATATCAATTATTTCTTGTTAGTTTGAATGAACAGTTTTAGTGTTTGCAAAAATTATTTATGTTTTTTTTGGAAGTAAAAATTGCTTCCACATGTGCACGGTCTGATTACCTGCCGTACCGCATCCTTTTGCCAAGCTATTTAATTGCCTGCATGCACACCTACCTACAGACGCATGGATTTGCTGTGTGCCGCTTATAGATTCCCCCATTACCGATCCAACAGGATTGTACATTCTCGTGCAGAAATGATTAAAGGGAACAGTAAACAACAGATGCAGCCAGGAACCCGGTTTGGGTCGCCATTGGAGTGCAGTAGTTAGCGAACCCTCCGGGCTTTCCTCGGCTAATATGGTCGACTTCATTTATGGCGCCTCACACGGCCGGCGTGCAGGTGAAACCGTCCATCTGTCTGCATTCACTTGTCAGTCTCATACAGTTACTTACTGAAAGAATGGCTGCTGGCCATAATCAGCAACAGCTAGCATCATTTAGATGTTGCAATAACACATCAGAGCGTGTCATTAATAGCCACTGGGCCCTGGGATGTGGAAGGGCAGATTGAATGACTTGTAGACTGTGTGAGTGTGTGTGCATGAAACCTTTCAAGCATGAATGTTGCTCCATCTTCAATATGCACTCTTGTTTTTTTTTTTTTTTGCTGAATATCTCTCATTTAGCTGTCTGTCACGCTGCCTGACACAAAATGATGTGTCTATACAGTTTTACAATTTCAGTTTTCATCCACAGTGGCAGCTCGTTTGACAGCTTTTTGCTGCAAGAATTTAAAAGGACAAAGTTCTGGTGAAAGGACAACTTGAACAGAAACAGTAACTTCCTGCACCCCGCATCCTGAAACTGCTGCGTGCAGACAATTTGGAGCATCAGCTAAATGAGATAATAATCCACTATTTATACCCTAATTAATCTTTTTCAGTTCATTTTATTTCTTACCTTGCACCTTTCCTCACCTCTCCCTGCTTCCCTACTTTAAAATAAATCCCCCCCGTGGCTCCTTTGCTCCAAATATCTGCAATCAACACAACAAGACGTTCTCCAAGATTCCTCTTAAGTCATTAATCAGATTGGATTGGATTGCAGTGCCACGGGGGGTTGTTATAACTGATATTCATTTGACAGGGACACAGAGCAAAGGGATCATTTGAGTGACAGCGATTGGCCTGTAATGATTCATTTAAGCAATTCCTCATCATGCCCTTGTGCATTGTGACCACCTTTCCTCTCTTTCTCATCTCCTCTGACACATTTATTTATATATATATTTCACTGTATCACCATTCCTGCACTCCTTTGCCGTTTCTTTTTTTTTTTTTTTTCCCAAGGTCAGTGCATCTCATTTTAATTCGATGATAAAATCCGGTTCCAACTTAAGTCAAATGTCTGTCTCCATCTGGAGTGGAGATTTATCTCAATTACTCCTCCCCTGGCGGATCTGCCGGCCTCTAAACATGAACGTCTGAGTGCCATGTACACCCTGGGACATGCAGTAAATCGTTTGATGTCTTCAGAGGATTCTTTGGACATAGGGAAGGAGCTGTAAATTCCCTTAAACGCAGCACACGGCTTTATCCGTAACAGCAGGGAATCCAGCCCCCGATGAGGAGAAAGTGGGGTAATCTACCGCCTTTTCAATAAACACACTGAAGGAACATTTTAACAAGTAAAAATCCCTTCAAGAAGAAATAACGGCGACCTTGGTTGTGAGGAAGAAGTTTGTATTTATTGCTAATGATACATGATCAGAAGAAGACACTGTGTGTGCACAAACAGGACGAGAAGGCAAAAGAATGGAATTTAGGATATAAGTCAATGGAATATAAGGAATTATTCCCAGGGACAAAAGGAAAGCAGAAAATTCAGCATTGAAGTAAATCCCATCTGCTTGTCTTTGTGCAGGATTTATGAGCTTTAAGATCAGGGGCAGGTTTAGCAGAAGTCTGAGTGGGAAAGTGAAAAAAAAGTAGGTATAAAAGGTTTGGAGGGCCGTGCAACAAGGTTGAAAGTTCCCCAAATTTGAGCCAGAGTGGACTCAGGCTGTGCTTTGGGTGGAGGTGCACCACCAAACAAAAGAAAAAGGAAAGATTTAAACACAGCAGCGATGTTTCTGAGGGGTTGAAGGTCAGTGATTTGATTAGAGCTTGCACAATACGGGGCGAGATACAAAGAGCAATAAAAAAAAAGAGAAAGGACGAAGAAAAACAAGGAGAGGGTAAGAGGCCGCGAAAAGAGAGCAAAGGGAGATCAAGTTAGGGGTGATGGAGAACAGAGGCAAAGGTGGTGTTTGAGGGAGGAGAGTCGGGGACCGTGTGGGTGCTGTAATCTGTCTGTGTCAGAGGGATGATGAAGGGGTCAGGCTCTGCAGTTCACCCTCTGGCCTTTGGAGGAAACAGAGTGACCCTGACCCACCCCTCCCCTCTGCGTCTGCAGCGCCGCCTCACCTGCACGATTTATGACTCGGTCCAGGGCTGAGGACATGCGCGCACCTACTTGGGCTGCTGATTCATGCTTTTGTGTGCACATGCTCACCCAGATCTATAGCTTAAAAACATATTTGACGACAGCAAATAGTGATTCCTGTCCTCGGTTGACGGATTCAGACCTTTTTCTACAAAGAGACCAAGTGAGAATCAATCTGAGGATAATAAAAGATGACTGAAAGAGAGAAGACATGCTGCTGTCGGTTCAGCATACTGCTGTGTCATTCTATTATCCGTTTTACCATGAAGTGCTCCTGCAGATTCAAACCCTCGGACTCTGCATAAAACATGGGCTTGGCCAATGTGGGAGCACCAAATGTCCTGTGGACTGCAGATTTGATTTATCAAGCTGGATTGTGCAGAGGCTACCTTGAAAAAAAAAATACAAGCAAAAGAAAGTTCATGTTGCTATATCTCAAAGAAACCCACCTCCATGGATCTAAGATTGTCGAGCAACAAGAAAAATAATGAGAAAATGTGATATGTATACAAAAATAGGAATAAAATCCATCCATCATGGATCATAGGGTTGCTAAAGCTAGCTAATGTTGAGCAAGGATGGGGTACACCCTGAATGCACTCGTGTGTACACTTATGTGCAATTTAGAGAAAAAAGAAAGGCCTAAATTAGCCAAAACAGCTAGCATGTAGTTAAAATGTTAGCTGAACTCCAAAATAGCCTAAAATACGGAAAAAAGCCTAAATCAGCCAAAACAGCATGTAAATATTAGCCTAGCTTCAAAACAGCCCAAAAAACGTAAAAAGGAAAGCCAGAATAATTCAAAATAGCTAGCATGTTGCTAAAATATTAGCTAAACTTCAAAATAGCCTAAAAAACTGAAAAAAACCTAAATTTGCCAAAACAGCTAGCATGTAAATATTAGCCTAATATCAAAACAGCCTAAAAAACTTTAAAAGAAAAGCCTGAATGAGACAAAATAGCATGCATGTAGCTAAAATATTAGCTAAACTTAGCCTAAAAATGCTAGTAAATGTCAAAATGGTTCAAAAAGCTAGCAGAATGCCAATTTTAAAACTTTAGTGCCCTAACTTTTTAACATAACCATGAATAATAATAAGCCAGGAATATTATTCTACAATCAATCAATTTAAACTTCAAATAACTTTCAGTATTTTACTCTCCATAAAAATATAAATTGTAAAAATTATGCAAGTTAAAAATGAGCAGAAGATGACAT
The DNA here is from genome assembly GCF_002922805.2 of Oryzias melastigma. NCBI lineage: Eukaryota > Metazoa > Chordata > Actinopteri > Beloniformes > Adrianichthyidae > Oryzias > Oryzias melastigma. Next base: position 21,481,714 of record NC_050521.1, read on the forward strand.
CAGGCTATTAATAATAACAATATAAAATGATTTGGAGGGCCAAATCCGGCCCCCGGGCCTTGACTTTGACACGTGGTGGAGCCCAATAAAAAAAATCTAAAGACGAAAGATAAATTCAGCTCACAAAGTACAATAGTTTTGCAATAAATATAAATGAATCAGCAAAAAATAAAATTTTAAATCAAAAGCAGACCAAGTTGCCAAGTTTACTTTCAGTATCAGGTCTCTAAATGCCTGATTCTACTGCAAAGTTGGACTCGGTTTTTTTTTTCGTATGTCTATCGGGACCAACTCACTTTCTCTTATGTGAAAACAACTTTTATCTGTTTTAAGGGCTAAATAAATCAATTTTGATTGATTGCAATTTGCAGAAGCTGTTAGAACGTGTGCGTCTGCTTCATCATTTAGTCTAAAAAGTTGGTGAACTTGTTTTTTTGAATCCATTCTTTTGATCTTTAGTGGTACTTTTTAGCCTCTCGACAGAAATTCTAGTGATTTAGCCAAATAATTAGATGCTCCAAATATATTTGAAATTAAAAATAAAAAAGTCACACATACACATTTTAAGTTTGTAGTTGGACTGCAGAGAACTTAAAGTTCAGGGTCATTGTGAGCAGCAGAATAGTAGTACTGAACATAAAAACATTTTGGATCATTTATGGTTTTTATTGTCTTAGGGTTTAATTTCAGAATATTTTATGGATTTCTAATATTATAATTAATATTTTTAATAGATTTTAATTGTTTTTATTTTGTGTGGTGATTGCAAGTAGATAGCCGCTTTTGAATGTCCTTTGGGATTAATAAAGCTTCTATTCTATTCTATTCTATTCTATTCTATTCTATTCTATTCTATTCTATTCTATTCTGGGCAGTATTACAAACTACACGTTGTTGAAAGTTGTGCATTTCTAAAGGACAACTTCATTGTAGAATTTTCCCATTTGATGAGTGATAAAATGATATTTTAATAATTATGATAATGCATTTTATTTGAAAGTGCCTTTTAAAGCACTTAAGGACACTGTACAAAATAAAACAAAACAAAACAAAAAAAACACCACAATAACATTACTTTACGAAAATGAAGGTGAAGGAAAGTTATGAATTTGGGGATACAGATTTATGCAGTCTGGATTTAAAAACTGAAAAAGAGTCAACGTTCTAGAGTTAGGAATTTTACAACATTAGGACAATTTAAATTTAAATAAAAACAACACAAAAAGTGTGATAAAGTGTCACTATGAATTAAATAAAAAAAAAATCTGAAAAAAACGCATATTACCCCTTTAGTAATTTGCAACGTAACATTAAATTTCTATTAATTTGGCATCATCTTGAAAGGAAAAAATACGGAAGAATTATTTTTTTATAAACATAATTAGGAATAAATTTATTTTTATCCAAAATGTTTTTTAACTTTCCTTGTGATCATTGTCCCGTTGCAAAACTCAAATTGGCTGCATGGCTGATGACTTATAGCTGACTCCACACTGTGTTACCATGCAGAGGAATTCATTTTTAACTACCTGCCTCCAAATTGCTTCAGACCCAAACCATTACCTCCCAACACTGTGCTTTCGAGGAAACACCTTTAGCTTTTTTTATTTATTTTTTTACTTGTCAGCCTAGCTGATGGATGTCTTATATCTTTGTTGTCATGACAACACAAAAAACTGTCCCTGCAATGATTAAAGGTCACAGCTATCCTGCAGGATCTCCTGCTGTTTGTTGAATAAATATTAACACGATCGTGAGTTTATTTTCACGCAAAGTTGAACTTACGCAATTTCATGACCTAAACCGATGACTAAATGTGTCACGATGCGTAAAAACCCTCTAATAGTCATGTGACAGTTGAATTATGACTCCTGACATAATTATCACTCCGCTTTTCCTCTCACTTCCCTCCACAGCTCCACTGAGTGTCTCAGCACTTACTGAATATTGATATACTGCAGGAATCTGTTTTCCACCTTCCACGGTGCTTCCCCGCTTCATTTCATTATTTTACTTTCACACCACACTCTATTTATACCAATTACTTTTGTGATTGATCGAATTGATTTTGAGCTTTTGTCTCCATAAAGTCCTCCGGAGACCAAGAGATCTATGCATAAATAAGACGCGACTTAATGATGACCCATAAACAAAATATGTTTGTTAATGCAATGATTCAGCTGGAAGTGGGAGCCGTAATTTAAAAATATGGCTTATTGTCATAGATGCTAAGTGAAAGCAATCAGGAGGAGGGGAGGTTGGCAGCGAGTGGCGGAAGAGGTGAGGGCCGGGTCGGGGAATATTATTGCCGCAGAGTTGAGGCGGAGGGATTTTCTGCATGGAGATAAGGCGGGAATGAAGGTCGTCCCTCATCCATAACAGATGATTCATCATCTGGCCTGACCTTTAATGCTCGGACTTACCTCTCAACCCCTGCTCTCCATCTAATGCACTGCTCTTCTGCAGGAGGAAGTCGAGCATGTATTGTTCAGAGCAAAACTTGTGTATCTGGGCTGCTAGTAAACATGTTTGAAGAGCAGATGACAAAACTACACACACATTTGCACAAATGTCAAAAGTTCACTGCCTTGTCCTGGTCGTATCTAATGTGACAAATAACTTCTTCCTGCAGTTGTATTGTTCTAATCCCGTTAGTGGGCTCCAGAATGGAAATATAATTACATTTCTGTGGTGCAGGGTCTTTGATAAGACAGCTGCTTGCTGAGCTGAATGCCTAACCATGTTGGATTCCTCACCGCATCGCCTCCTTTTTTTTTTTTTTTTTTTCTTCCTCTCACCACTGTCTGCCACTTCTCTTTCCACCCTCATATCCAGGAGCTCATCCTTTTTTCTCTTTTTTTTCTTGCCTGCTCAGGTATCGCCGTGGATAAGAGAGGCGTTGTCTACTTCGTGGATGGCACCACCATTCAGAAGATTAACGAGCGGGGTTTACTCTCCACCGTGATTGGCTCAAACGGGCTAATGTCGACGCAGCCGCTGAGCTGTGATGCACGCATGGACATCAGCCAGGTAAGTTGCTAGCTTAAAAAAGAAATAAGTATTCGTAGAAATGCAGGAATCAATCATTATAACAAAAATGGATATAATTTCTTACAGTCTGGATTGTTTGTCAATCCACTCACTCCTTCAGTGAGAGACTCCTTAAATAAATAAATGCATTTTTATGTATGAGAAGCAGGAAGCAGCGCGCAGGTCCGATGAGCCCGGCTTGAAAACGCACCGCTAACTAATATGAAGCCTATTAGAGAGGAGGATGAATTATAGATGAGCTCCTGGCTCTGTGGAGGGATATCTGCTCACACGCAGGGATGTGAGGGCCTGTGTCCGTGTGTGTGAATATGCGTGTTGAAGCCAGGTGAACTCCCTGAAGTGCTATTTTATGTCCCGGCGCTCCTGCTAGGTTACAGTTCCTCTGTTTGTTGCTCTCCAGTCTGATCACATTTGTCCTCCATCGAGGTTTTCTTTCAGACCGGCATCACTGCTCCTTAAAACAATCCATTTCTTTCTTTCTTTTTTTTTTTAATACAAAGTTTGTCTGCAAATGCATAAACTAATGAGGATTTGGAGCAGCATTTTTTTCCTTTTGTATCTTTGAAAAACATTGGATTAAAAAAAAAAAAAAAAAAATGGTTTGGAAGATTATGATAAAGAAACACTTGCAGTAGATGTTGGTCTACATCAGGGGTCACCAAACTACGTATCCGGCCCTCCTCCCAAACTGTTTTGGTTAATTTGACGTTTTTCCATTTTTCTAGGCTAATTTGGCATGTAGCTAATGTTTCAGCTACATGCTAGCTGTTTTGGCTAATTTAGTTTTTTTCCATTTTTCAGGTTAATTTAGCATCTAGCTAATTAATATTTTAGCTTTATGCTTGCTGTCTTGGCTAAATTAGACATTTTTCCATTTGTTGGGATAATTTGGCATTTAGATAATATTTTAGCTTTATGCTAGCTGTTTTGGCTAATTTAGGCTTTTTAAAAAATTTTTTAGACTTATTTGGCATTTAGCTAATACTTTAGCTTTATGCTAGCTGTCTTGGCTAAATTAGACATTTTTCCATTTTTTTAGGGCAAATTTAGCATTTAGCTAATATCTCTGCTACATGCTAGCTGTTTTGGGTAATTTAGGCTTTTTACCGTCTTTTTTGGCTAATTTGGGATTTAGCTAATACTTTAGCTTTATGTTAGCTGCTTTGGCTAAATTAGACATTTTTACAGTTTTCTGGGGGGTTAATTTCACATTTAGATAATATTTCAGCTACATGCTAGCTGTTTTGGCTAATTTAGAATTTTTTGAGTTTTTTCGGGAAATTTAGCACCTCACTAATATTTTAGCTAGCTATCAACTTCAGCGTTTTCAACCATCAACTTCAGTGTTTTGAGCTATCAAATCAAGCATCTTCCGCTAATAATCTATTACAGGTAATGCTATATATCTGGTTTTTAAACATTTTTAGCATTATTTTTTCAGTGAAGATTACAGAAATGAATTATTTAAAATTTGGCTGTACGTGGCTTTCTGGAAAACCATAAATTTTTACGTTTAGGCCGTTATTGTTACATTTTTTCTGTTAGTCTACAAACTGACCCCGGCCCACATCAGAAAAGAAAGCACTCTTACAAGAAAAAGTTTGGGGACAAACACATCATCTTAATTTTTCTTTTATGACCAAGATGGTATAAAACAGCCCTTGTATTTGGGGAAGCTATGCCCAGCTTATTTTGTATCCGTCCTTTTATAAAGCAGACAGAGAAATAGGCTTTGTGATGAAGGAGACTATGCTAAAGGGGATAAGAAAGTAAACAGCGAAGCCCCTTTCCCCAGCATTTAGAGAATCACAGCAGTTCCTATTACGATCGCTTTGATATTCCGAGTCGTGTCACTCAGCAGGAATTTCATAAGCCCTAAAAAAAAAAAAAAAAAAAAAAAAAAGACTATTCCATAAAACCACAGGAGCCTTTCTTTTGGTGATGTTTTTTTTTCTTCCTTACTGTCTACTGTGACTGAATCTGTAACTGAGAAGGAACACACTTTCTGACTTGCAATCGAGATTGCTGCTGAGTTTGTAACATTTAGCTTCTGTTTTTTCCCCCAAAATGACTTGTGTTCTGGCATTGTGTTGATGCATCCCTACACAAAAAGCTATATTATGGATAATAACTGCCTTGATATATTAAGCACTATTAGGAATTCGCTGTTTTACTATATTCAGAATGATTCTGACATTCATTTCTTGGATAATATTTTAAAAATCAAACGGTATATTCTTTTATTTAGGCGAGGCTCTGAGCTCCTCTGTCACTGGCGCTCGCCCACGCAGACATTTCACCTCTCAAATTGCCAGCACTCACATTGTCAGTGAGCGCCAACCAGTCTGGCTTCCTGGAGGACACAAATGTACAAGAGGAGAGATGGAGCCAAAAATAAAAAAAAGTCAACAGATAAAACTTCTGCCTGTTGTGTTTTCTGTGGAAGGAAATAAAAACAAAGAAAAGAAAAAGGAAAATGTGCGATTTAACCTGACTTAAATGCTAATGTTTAAGGGGTTATAGCATGGCAAATCAACTTTTTGACCTTTTAAGTGTTTTATAATGTTCATTTCTCACTATATAAACAACTCCAAAGTGGTACTTTGATCAATTTTCCTCTAAAAACCTGCGCTCTCAGCACCAGCCCCTCCCAATGAGCAGGTTCTCATGAGTTGATGTAACAAAGTGAGAATTGACCCTTCCAGGAAGAGTCTCTGCCCCAAGCTAACACAAACACAAACTTTCGCTAGCGGCGATAAGAGATCGAAGCGTCTTACTTCTGATTCGGAAAAGCTACACATTTGCAATCGGGAGGCAGCAGCCTCATTTTTAGAGAAGAGCAGGACAATTTTTATCTAAAAGCTGACATCGGTCAGTCGCCGCCCGGCTGAAGTTTGAGGTCGCGCCTTGGCAGTCCAGAGACAGACTGGGATGGTGCCGTTACAAAATCGGGTGACAGCTGGAATGGTGGCAGCAGCTCTGATTGGACATTGTGTAAAGCCTCAACGGAATTGCTAGCTTAGTGCTATATTGGTGCCTTCTAATCAATTTCTGCCAATAAACGGGTAGCTGTAGCAGTTCTGCCCCAACCGTCCTGTTCCATTTTTCTAGGGACATACAACGGATGGGGGCCCTCAAGAGGTACTGTGTAATGGGTCCATTTAACAATGGAAATGCTCAAAATACCGGACCATACCACATCAAACCGCTCAGTGGAAACGAGGCTTTAATGTATCCAGTTTAAAAAAATAGCAGAGCAGGAATGTTTTTTTCTGACAAATGTAACGACTGAGTAATAGTTGTTAGTTTCTCAGTAGAAGTCGATGGGATTTTGGCTCTTTTAGACCAGCAGGTACTTCCTGTTTGGTAGTGGGGTGGAGTCAGTGTCTTCTATGGTACAGACCTGCGGACTTCATAAAAAAGTGAACCATCATTGGAGTCAAAAAGCTCATTTCCGGCGCAGAGGTGATGCATGTGCTGTTTGCTGAGGGGAGGGGGGCGCGCAGAGTCCCGCCTGATGAAGCTCCCCACCTCTTAAAATGGAATTTCAGAGTGAAACCTTTTCTCGCTCTCATTTGACAGAGCCAATAATTGGACGTGTCAGTGGCAATTCAACATGATCCATTTATTTACCAATCCGTCGTCTGAGTCATCAATCACCTGACCCCCCCCCTCACACCCGCTGGCACCGCCTCGTCTCGGCGGCAGCTCACACTTTGTTTGAGTGCGACACGGACAGTGATGTGAGTGGCTGTAGGGTTGTTGTCTGGCTTTGACCCCCACCGCGCTCGCCGACATGGTGTGCTATTTGAGCAGGCAGCGATGGCGGTTATTGGATGACATTTGGAGCGGAGCCGAGGCGAGCTGTTGTGGGTCTTGAATAAACACAGGGAGGGCTCCCTGCCCGCCGCTGACCTTTGCATGAGCTGGGAGGGTCAGGAGGCCTAACACTATGTTATTAAGGAGATATTATTTGCAGCACCTGTAACTGACTCTTGTGGGCAGTTTCCACCGAGGCTGTCTTGCTGTTTTCTTTCTCACCTTTGATGGAAAACACAGTGGCTACATGCACGGATGTCATTCTGCAGGTGCGCTTGGAGTGGCCAACAGACCTCGCCATTAACCCGCTGGACAACTCGCTCTACATCCTGGACAACAACATCGTCCTGCAGGTAAAGGAACACAGTTTTTTTTTTTTCTCCTTCTACATGTGACATTAAGCAGATATTTCAAAGGAATGGCCAACACTGATCCTAAATATGCAATTTCTGGGAAATTTCTAGGGCATTCAATTTAATAATTGTAGATTCAGACAGCACTACAAAATGGCAAACGCACTATATAGTGAGAAGTGAAGGAATTCCGACATATTTTAACTAGGGAAAAATAAATATATACATAAAACATAAATTGGTTAAAATGAAACCACAAAAGTACTATTGCTCCAAAAAAGGAACTAACATCAACAACCCAAAAATTGGGTTGATGGGTTTTAGAAGTGTACAGCGATTAAATTCTTATTGGAAGATGGTAAGTTTGGTTCTTGCCTTTTTCCACCCATGTGTTGAAGTGTCCTTGGGAAACTGAACCGAGCATTAGTCCTGGTGGTCCCGGTTGAGGTTGACATCAGTGGGGCTGGGTTGATAAAATCGATTTAAGCTTAAAAGATCAATAATAGATCCATAAAAATAGATATTGATGTAGTACATAAAGCTAAAGTCTAATAGCTTGATGCTAACGTTTAATAGAATTTCCCATAGGACTGCTAATGCTAAGACTTGGTCGACCTAAACCTACACTAAATTAACATCTTTATAAACTCACAGGCATGAATTTTTCCAAATTAGTTCAAGGAAATATTTTTTAAATTAACCAATTGTGATCTAAAGCACTGTTTTGGCTAATTCTTTGCTTATTCTTCTGGAAAAAAAAGTGTACTGCTATAGCGCAAGCTCCACCTAGTGGCCAAACTGAAACGCTCTCCAGGAGAAGCTGAACAATGTTTACAATGTTAATAATCTGAACATTTTTGGTAGTTTCTCCTATTGAGAAATCATAACTCTGTATGCTATTAATAATCTCATTATTTCACTAATACATTTTACAGTATGTGAACTGTATTAAATTAATATAAATATTAAAAACGTTTAGTAGATTATTAATATATTTTTAAACTGAATCGAATTGAAAAGAATTGAAACAAATTGGAATTGAATCGATCCAGGCTCATGTGAATCAAATTGTTTCTGGAAATTATTATTGAGACCCAGTTTTCATGAATGTATGTGTGCATGGGTGAATATGACCATGACTGGGTCTTCTAGGAAAGGTAGAAAAGTGTCGTATTACTTGAATGCCTCTACTAAGGATGAAAATTGTTGAATCCACACTCATGTCAGTAGCACTCAAACAATTTCTTTCCTTCTCCAAATAGCAGGAATAGGTTTTGCAAATTTGCATATTTAACTTTAGTGACCAATTGACCGGTGACACTATAAAATGTTCAGAGGATGTGCAAGGTCAGCCATGTTTGTGTGCTCTTCAAACATGTCAGAGTGTAAAACTTAAAACTCACTTATTAGTCTGACTACGAATTATAATAATTTTTTGATTATCATTTATTTAGAATTCATATAATGGATCAGAATTGTTTATTAATTGCAATCGATGCATCTTATAATCAATTTCACTTTCAGCTGGGAAAGCCTGAAGAATCATTGGTTGATAAAGTGGACCTGATGTTCCAGTCGCCTTCAGTCTGACACAGACATTAAAGAGAACTTCATTTTTTTCAGGTGTCAGAGAGTCTTCAGGTGCGCATAGTCGCCGGGCGACCCATTCACTGCCAGGTTCCAGGAATCGACCATCACCTGGTGAGCCGGGCTGCAGTGCGTGCCACCCTAGAGGCTGCAAAGGCCATCGCCCTCTCACACCTGGGCACCCTGTTCATCGCAGAGACGGATGAGAGGCGAATCAACCGCATCCAACAGGTTAGGACGAACACCACTGATAAATCATACTGGAAGCCATCATAAAACCCATATATATATATTTTGTTATACATTTTTCACAAATGGGGCGTGGCCTTCTGATTAACAATGGTGTGTCAAATCTTCAACTCTAGAAAATATATTTTTACATTTTTGGAATATCCAGGGTTTGGTGATGTCATTTTCTGTTAAAATACAGACCCGGAAAATACATAAATTAGCTTAATGGAAACAAATGTTTTCTTGTCTTTGGGCTTAAAAAACATGCAATACTTCTCTGCACCAATTATATTTTTCTACTTCCTCCAAGATTACAACCGTATCAGAATATCTGAAATTGTAGATCACAAAGCAATTAATTGCTGCAGAAAAAGTAAAGGAAATGGTTTGATTACTTTCATACAAACAATCCATCAAGCCTGATTTCCGTAATTTACTTTTCTGTTAGTTTGTTTCTAAATTAGATGCCGTGCAGTTAGAAGATTTTCAATCTTCCTAGTGTGTTTGGAAGCACACAACTCTGCAGAGCCCCAAATGAATTAGTCAAAAGACTGTTTTCATTTTTTAAAAAGCTGTTTTTCTTCAATAGCCAGCTGCTGGCTTCCACAGGTCTGCAGCATTTTGGCACCAACACCTAGAAAAATACCTCCTGCTGCACTTCATCAATAGTGCCTTTGTGGCCGACAGCACCACGCTGAGCCTGTGTGGAGGCAGACGGAACATAAAATGCCTCAGATGCCTTTTTGATGGAGACTGACCAGCCATGTTGGATGGGGGCAATGAAAATGATTGTTTTTTTCCTGACTTCATTTGTGATTTGGAGACCTGTAATTATTAAGCTTCTCAGTATGGAATCAGGATTTAGACTTCAGCTCTGTGCCTATTGATTATTATTGTTTTTAAAAAATAGCAAAAGGTTTATTCAAATTTTATAAGAGACTATTAACCCTTTAGCACCTAAGGTGTCGCCAGTGATGCTAAAAAAAAATCTTTAACGCACTATAACTTTTCCACCGTTAAGAGATCAACATAATCCCAGTAGATTCTGAAGGAGAAAAGCAGCTCGAACCGATCATGTTATCGGTGGAAAAGTTACAGCAAATCAAATAACACAAACACTGGAGCTCCGGTGTTAAAGGGTTAACGCCTAGATGTTTTAACATGGCCGTAATGTGTGTAAAGCGTACTCATATGCTCTTTATTTCTGGCTTAAACATTAAGCACATGCATAATCAATAATGCTCCCACAAGCGATTATTTTAATGGTCGACTAACCACGGATAATTTTTCAGATTAGTTGACTATTAGAGTCATGTACAAAGTAGATGCAGAACACACATCTTTGTAATCATTAGCTTTAAACTAACTAAAAACTTGCATTACCTGTGATAATGCTAGTGTAAATGCAGTAAGCTAAATTTGGCCGCTGAAGATGCTAGTACTGATAGCTGAAGATGTTGAAATTGATAGCTGAAAATGCTAAAGCTAATACATGAAAACACTGAAGCTGATAGCCAGCTAAAATAGTAGTTAAATGCCAAATTAGCTTAGAAAAATTACAAAAAAAGCCTAAGTTAGTCAAAACAGTCATGTAGCCGAAATAATATTAAACTCCAAAACACCCTAAAAGACAAGAAAAAAGACCAAATAAGCCAAAATAGCTAGCATGTTGCTGAAATATTAGCTAAACTCCAAAATAGCCTAAAAAAATCCAAATTAGCCAAAATACCTAGCATGCAGCTAAAATATTAGCCAAAACAGCCTAAAAAACAAAAAAAACCTAAGTTTGCCAGAACAGCTAGCATGTAGCTGAAATATTAGCTAAACTTCCAAAATAATTTACAAAATAGCCTAAATTAGCCAAAATAGTTAGCATGCAGCTGAAATATTAGCTAAATTCCAAAACAGCCTACAAAACTAAAAAAAGTCTAAGTTAGCCAAAGCAGCTAGCATGTAGCTGAAATATTAGCTAAACTCCAACATAGCCTGAAAAAGAAAACAAAAGCCTACATTATCCAAAATAACTAGCATGCAAAGGGCTGCACGGTGGCGCAAAGGGCTGCACGGTGGCGCAGTGGTTAGCGCTCTTGCCTCACAGCGAGAAGGCCCCGGTTCAATTCCCGGCTGGGACCTTTCTGTGTGGAGTTTGCATGTTCTCCCCGTGCATGCGTGGGTTTTCACCGGGGACTCCGGCTTCCTCCCACCGTCCAAAAACATGCTTCATAGGTTAATTGGTGACTCTAAATTGCCCCTAGGTGTGAATGTGAGAGTGGATGTGTGTGTGATTGAGGCCCTGCGACAGACTGGCGACCTGTCCAGGGTGAACCCCACCTTCACCCATCAGCAGCCAGGATAGGCTCCGGCACCCCCGCAACCCCGAAAGGGAAGAAGCGCTCAGGAAGATGAATGAATGAATGAACTAGCATGCAGCCGAAATATTAGCCCTAAAAAACTTAAATGTGAAAAAAGTCCAAAAGGCTAGCATTTTGCCTTCATATTATCCAACTTTACTGGACTCTGACCCCATATAATATAAAATAACGACTAATCGAGTAATATGCTAGTCGTAGACTATTTTAACAATCGATTAGTCGACTAATTGTTGCAGCCCTAATAATCCACATGTCACTTTTTTTTCTTTACAGCTTCAGTAGAGTTAGTGAAAATTATTGGAGATTTGAGGTGCATAAAATTTACAATCATTAGTACCATAACTAGCTTATATTTTAGTAAGAACAAGCTTTAATCAGTTTGTGAAGATTATTATTTTTTTTTTAATTCCACTCCCTCTGGAGTTTTTTGCTTGCTGCCCTCCCGCTGCGACGTAAAAGCGATTAGTAAAGCTCGTCAGGAAAAACCTGGAGGAAGTATGAGTATTTTCCTGGGTCAAGGTGATGAAACACCTTTAATTTTTGGGCTTGAAATTCCAATTTTTTATACCTCGTGTGTTTCACTTAGGAATTCTCTCTGTTGTGGAGCTGCAGTTTTGGGGGAATTATGCCCACTTTCTCTAGGTGGAAAGTAGTTGAAGAAGATCAATGCCACTTTTATCTGTGTGAATTAATAATGAGGCCTAAAAAGCGCACCTGAAAAGACTGGAAACAGCTGCTCCGTCTCTCTATTGATCTCCATATAAATAAACTTATATGGATAAATAAATGAAGCAAATAAAAAAAAGCAATAAAAATTATGGGCTTTGGAGGAACAATATTGGCGTCTAGCTGGTATCAGCCCTTGAATCTGTGTCTGTAAATGGCAGCCAATAAAGTGTAATTTCTTTGAAAAAAGCTCTCTGGGTACATTTTTGAGGGATAATAAAGTTAATATAGCAATGATCTAAATCAAACATGCCGCTTTCCTCAATTACTATCAAACAGTGCATGCAGCTCTGCTTGTACGGACTCAGGAAGCAAGCAACTTTTTTTTTTTATCCAAAAAAAAGAAAAAAAACATTAATTATTTTTCTAAAATCAATTTTATTGAAGCAAATTGTGGACAGATAAGCCTATATTGATTTCATTACTTAAAAAATACCAAATCTGCATTCATTTTTGATGTAAAATGATTCACCTGTTGTTTTGTACGGTGGCCCTGAAGGGCAAATCACACCAACTTGATGCAAGCATATTTTAAAGATTACATTAACAATTAAAACAGCAGAACAAATAGTACAAAAAAGAAGAGCATTGTATTTTAGAAATCAAAACAAAATAAAATTTTAAAATAAATATGTAAAAATGTAATGTTTGGGAAATTTTGATTTTGATGTTTGAGTTTCATCAAATGCATCTTCAATGTCTGGATACTAATAAAACTTGTATGATTTTTATTGTACATATCCAGTATCGCTTCATGCCTAATAACTTTTGGTTAAAAGGATGGACAAACATCAAGATCCAATCAGCACTTTCCCATAATTCCTACATCTTCCAGTTTCCTCTTTTGTTTATTTTTCAAACATTTTATTTTACTTTTTGGAAATTACTTTTGTTTTCCGAAATGATTTTTTTTTTTTTTTTTTTTTTTTTTACCAAAACCAGTAAAAGCAAATATTATGGGATAAAACAATACTGGATATGCGCCGTACTAATCATAAAACCTATATTAGTACGTGGTCATCAAAGACGAAATTTGAAAAAATTCATCATCATCCACGTGATGTCCCATAGTACCTACTTTGTTATTACTATGCTTCATGTTTTAACATTTTACTTTAATTTCTGGAAATTATTTTTGCTTTCTAAAATGTTTAATTTTTTTATTGTGTTTTGGTTTCTAAAATGTATTTTTTTGCCTTGATTGAATTGTCGATGTGATTGACACTTCAGGGCCACCGTACTTTTGTCTGATAAATTAGAGCTTTAGAAAAGAAGCTGTTGATGGAGCGTATATGTCATCTCCTGTTCTACAATGATCTCCCGTGTATGAAGTGTCTGCTTTTGAAAATCTCCACAGGTGTCAACCAATGGAGAGATATCGATCATCTCTGGAGCCCCCACGGAGTGCGATTGTAAGATAGATCCAAACTGTGACTGCTTCTCTGGTGGGTCAAAAGGCACACAAACAAACACACACGCACACAGAGTGCATCGCTGCAGGATTAAGCAACATGACTTTATTAGATTAGCTTTAATAGGATTACGGGGCTTAAAAAAACAGCATTTTTTTTTATCTGATATAAGTTGAGAGTGTATTTAGAGGAAACAAAAACTGGATCATTTTAAAAGCTGACATGATTTGATAAAGTTGGTAAGTGTTCATATCGAGTGAGTAAATCTTGTCTGTGTCCCTGCTGGCCAATAATTTCATTATCTGTGCTTGGGAATAACTGTTCGTCTCATCTGTTTCCTGCAATGTTTCCTTCCATTTCAGCTTGTCTAAATTATTTAAGTCAGTCAGGCTGTTAATATCTCAGAGGCTTGACTTTCCTTGGAAAACACAAAAAAAAACATCAGATAATGAGGTTTATGTAAATGACGACAAGGCTGTGTACAGGAAAAGATGAACCCTGATGTCATAATACGAAAAGCAGTTTGACGAAGAAGGCCTCTCTCTATGTGTGTTGGATACAGTGAACCATAGAGCATTGGTATTCAAGGAGAAGGTTTCTCTTTTCAAAAACGTCCAGCAAAACTTACCACGTTTTGTAGCAAATTACAGCTGGCAGAGCAAAAAAAAAAAAACAACCTACTTTTAGATTCTGAAGGTTTGGACTCTTTGGCGTGGGATTGAAGGGCAGCAGCAATGCAACAAAAGGAAACAGAAAAGGAAGAAACATATAAGCAGATGTTCCTTTGACGGTTAGGCTATGCTTTCATTGTAAGTGTCAGAGGATGTGATTTTATCATTTAATTCTGCACATTTTTTTTTTTCCTGTTCAAAATAGAGGAAAGTGTCTCTCCTGTGCCACAAACCAATGGGCTGTAACCATCCCCATTTCTTGGGTTGTACTTTGCATATTTTCAATCATGTCTTGCTGTTAACAGATGATTACTCTCTTCAGAGGTTTTCCGTTTCCGTCCCTTCGCAGTAAACACTCACATGGCGTCTTTGAAAACACGCACACACACAAGTACGAGAGGCCATGAACACACCGGTTTCACATGAAAACGTGCCCACGGATGATGATGCGCATGCTGCCAAGAGATAAACTGGCACCCCGCTGCATGTACAGACCCATCAGAGACCCCGGGTCCATTGCAGACTGCTTCTGAAGGCCTTCACCTGGCTGTTATCCAGCTGTGTTACTGAAGATATCTGGAAGCAGTCAATCCCCCACCACCGCCGTCTGATAAGGTCGCTATCAAAGTGGTCATCATATCCACTACGCTTAGGGGGGCGTCTACAGTGTCCCACCAAGTCCAAGTCCTGAACCAAACTGATAACTGTCAAAGTGACACCATGGGGTCTTCGTATTTCACATTTCACTGTTGTGTGTGACTTCTGCCTTGTACTCTACAGAGCGTTTGGAACTGAAGATGTTTTTCCCGAAGCCATTATGTCAATGAGACGTTTATTCCCTCATAAATAATGTGCTCTTGTTGGTCTTATCAGGGGACGGAGGCTACGCTCGCGATGCCCGCCTCAAAGCTCCGTCTTCACTGGCTGTGGCGCCCAACGGGACCTTATATATTGCTGATCTCGGCAACATTCGGATCAGGGCTGTCTGTCCCAACCAGCCTCAGCCCAACCCAAATGGGATGGTGGAGATCAGCTCCCCTCTGGATCAGGAGCTCTATCTCTTCAGCCAGGTACCCAGCGCTTAAGCTTGGTCGATTATCAGGGCAGGACTCCTTACAGGCAGTTAAGTGTTGCTATGAGAACATGTCGACTTTTTAAAGAAAACAGGGTCAAGAAGCCCTTTTGGATGCTTACTCAGTAGTGACACCTCACCAGTTCACCTGCTGTTCACTGGATCTTCCAAAAAACTAGTAACATGTTTAAAGATGATAAAAATCATGTTTTTGGTGTTTTAACATGTTCCTTTGGCATTTTTAGAAGACATATAAAGAAAAATAAGCATAAAAATTAGCATTTCTTTATTTAAATTGATGTCATACATGGGCAGATGGAAAAATGGCGTTGGAAAAAGCTTGTAGGTGTGAAGTGGAACCCACTACGGCAAGCCGCAAGCTCTCTGCTCCATTCCGATACATCCGCTTCCAGACAAATAAATCCTTGTTTTTCCTCGACTGAGCTGGCATCCCGCTCAGAACTGTACAACTAGACCGCTCCAATGTTACTCACCATTTTCGTTAATGTTAGGTTGGGGTTGTGAGGGTCTGTAAGCTAGCGGGGGAGGGTGTTAACAAGAAAGGGCGGGTTTACTCTATGCTAAAGTCCAAATTCCTTCACTACTCCCTCTATAGAGCACTTTTGTAGTGCTGTCCGAATCTACAATTCAAAATCCAATTTCCCAGAAGTCTTTGCGAAATCGCGCATCAACGCTCACTACATTTGGGAATATGGACCACAATGCATTGCGTTTGAGCAATTTTTTAAATATCTTATCAACGTTTTCATCATCAGAACACAGTGGATTTATAAATAGCTGTTGCAAAATATTTTGATTTGTTTAGGGTTTTTTTTGCTGGTTGTGTATGAATAATCATTACATACGTGTTTACGCTTAGCGCACGCGGGGGTAGGGCTGAGCATTCCAAGGGGGCTAAATGAAGATAAGTTATTTATTTATTTATTTTTCGTTTATAATTTTTTTTTCTATAGAATATTTTTTTAATCTAAAGAATGTTCAAATCATAACACAAATATTTGGGTAATTGTGAGCATAAACGACCAAAAGTTCATTTTTTGGGTTTCACGGTTCTATTTATGTTAAATGAAAGCAAAACCACATGCTAGCGACTGACAAATGTGCACGTCACAATAAAACAAGTCGTCATTTGAGAATGCAAAGTTTATTTAATAATTTATTTATGCTTAGAAAAAATTTTTAAAAAATTGCAACTTTTCCCAAAAACTGTCACAACATCAGACGTTTTAGTTCACAACAATCACAAATATATGCTACAAAATCCTGGAAGGTCTGGTTTTCACGTCGTGAAATCGACGTCCTATTAGCCGTTTAAAAAAAAACAATAATAATATAGTAGTGGTGTCTGAATTGCTTTTAAAATCCAGGGGACTAAATAGTTTTGCACTAAATAGTTTTTATTAGAAGTAAGGGAGTAGTGAAGGAATTAGGACATAACCATGGAGGCGAACTTCTAATAAACTCCTGCTGCTATGCAGAAAATATGTTCTAGAAAACAATATTTTAGTATTATTATTGCTAATAATGATGGTATGATCAGGAATGCTTTGACAATATATCAACAGATGATGGGAGTTGAACTTTAAATTCACAAAAAACAAAGTCAATGTCTGTTTTATTTTTCAAAAATATATATTTTTAAGATTCCTTGAGTTTTCTGGAAATTAGGTTTGATATAAATCCATGAAATCAAGCACTACTGTATGATTCAAGTGATAGAACCTAATTAAGTAAAGCCATAGAGAAATGTCCTGTGGTCAGGACGGATTTTCAGATAACCTCCTGGTTAGACCCACATGACAAATCTAGCCATATTAATTTTGTAATATGACCCATTAATCACACAGAATAAAAGCGCCTATGAGGGAAACGTTTGACATATGTTGCCTGAACAGTGTTAATAAGGCTTTATGTCGTTAGTTATCTACTTTTCTCTTTTTCTAAAGGAGTAATATTTTATTAATTTGATGTATAGTAACAATAAACTTAAGAAAGGCTGTTCAATATTGGGACAATTTTAAATAATTCATAATTTATGGCATTTAAGTTATTAGGATGATATTCTCTAAATATTTACTATATGTTTTCTGCCTCTATTGGATTTTAATTTGCAGCAAATTCAAAATTAAAGACGGGAAATAAATAACTTTCTGGTCGAATTTGTATTTTTTTAAGCTTTGATTTGTCAACTGTCGTTTTGTTGGAGTCTCAAACTGTTTTCATGTGAACACTCAACCTTCACATACACATTCAGACGTATAAACAGCTTCTGCGGTTGTGTTTTTAATGCGTCTTCCTCTTTCGTCCGACGCAGAACGGCTCCCACATGCACACCAAGCACCTCATCACCGGCCACTACCTGTTCAACTTCTCCTACGGCACGGACGGCCTGCTGTCGGGGCTGACGTGTCAGGATGGCCGCGGCCTCCAGGTGAGGCGAGACGCTCACGGCGTGCCGCTGTGGTTGGCCCTACCGGGAGGACAGGTGTACTGGCTGTCGCTTAGCAACAGCGGAACACTCAGGAAAGTGTCAGCCCAGGGCCACGACATAGCTCACATCACTTACCATGGCAACACTGGTCTCCTAGCAACCAAGAGTGATGAGAACAGTTGGACCACTGTTTATGAGTAAGTTTACAGTTTTTTTTTGTATTTTTTTACTCTTTGCTTTTTTCTGTCTTTACCTCTTTCGAATTTTTCTTTAATTCATGTGTTGTTTTTGGACTGTTATTTCTGTGGAGTGGTTGGCAGCAACTGTCTGAGATGTGAGTGCCATCTAGTGGAAGCTTCTGCCTCACCAGCACTAAAGAAACTTTTGTGGAGGGGTTAAGCTTCTTTTTATTTATTTACACCCCCCCCCTCCCTTTTAGCCTTTGCTTAAATGATTGCGACAACGCTGAGAGATGTCTCTCCAGTTCTTTGCTTACACACATGTTTCCGTGTGTGCACACACTACAACACATATGTGTGAGTTCCTCACCACAGCCACCTCAGTCACTGTCTCAAACTTCACAGCTGGATAATTACATATATAAATCATAGTTGACATTCACACCGTGGCAGAGAAACAGAGGCCTAGCATGCGTGTTCATGGATGTACGTCCCTTCCGTTTGTTTGTCTGTCACTGCAGGTTTGTGCTTCACGTTTGTGTTTGTTGTTAGGTACAACGGCGAGGGCCGGGTTACCAACATCACCCTACCCACGGGTGAGGTGAGCGGTCTCCATGGCAACCTGGAGCGCTGGTCGAGAGTTGAGGTTGAGGCATCGAACCGTGAGAACTACGTTACGAGCACCAACCTGTCTGCTAGTGACACCATCTACACGTTCAAGCAAGGTGAAGCCCTTTTGTTTGTCTTTAATAAAGTGTGGGCGCATCGACATGAGTTCACAACGGGACAAATATGGGGGCACGATGCGTTCACCCTCATGCACGTCTCCGACTCCGATGGAATCAGGTCGTTTGCCACAAATGTGCAAGAGGTGACTCATGTATGGGGGCTCCACTGATGTATGAGTAAGCCAAAGCGGGGGGGCTAGAGATGCTTTAGAACTGCAATGATATTCAGTCAACAGTTGTGAACTTTTTTTATTTAGTTTAAATATTTATTTCATTTTCATAGCACACAACAAGACTTGTCCTTAAAATCAATCTTTTCAATCAAATCTCTTTGTATTTTAAGAATATTATGTCAACTCGGAGGCAACAAGCAACAAAAGTTGACAAGTTAAAAAAACAGGAAAGAAGCAACTAATAAAATAAATAAATAAACCAAATATTTTTTTTTATTTAACCCGTTCCAATGATTCATATAGTAAGTTTTTTTCCAAATGTGATAATTGAACTAGACTCTTGATTTTTCAAGATTATTCCATCTTCTGATACCAAAACCCTTTTTTCCTTCATTTTTGTTGCTTTTTTTGTATGTTTTGTGGCAGACTTTTATGTGCTCTTTACATAAGTGTTAGTATAGAATGATTTTCTAAGTCTTTAAATTTTAATATTTTCAACTTTATAAACGGTGGTATTGATTGGTTCCAATAATGACTCTTTTCTCTGCAATATAAATATGGAATTTATTAATTTCTTGTTTGCATTTCCCCAAATTTCTATGCAATATGCCAGATATGGAACAATTAATGAATTATACATGAGGTATAACAATTTTTTTGTCTAATTTGATCATTTGATAATTTAACTTGTTTATTGTGAATTCCTTTTTTTTATGAATTTATATGGGAGTGTCACCTATTACACCCCTGATGGGCTGAGGGGGAAATTATTTGGTCATCTTCCCATTGATGATAAAGAAAAAATAAAAAGCAGACGGATCTGAGTGACTCGTGAAACGTCTTAACAATTGTCGGAGGCAGCGAAGAGGGGATGGAGGGCAGGGACGCAAAAATGGGAGCGGAGTGGTGAAGCCACTCGTGGGAGCAGTTTCCTCTCATGTCATCCCTTTAATTGCTTCCTAGCAGTTGTCACAATGACAGGCCTGCAGGGAGGCGGAGAGGGGCTCCGGCACATGCTGATGCGCCGCAACCGAGAGGCTGCGGATTCTAGAAAAAGATTGAAATGACCCTTTATTTCCACCAACCAAATTTAAGACGTCTCCATCCGCCTCCCAGGCAACCATAACCATATTTTTACAGGAGAAAAGGGAATATTTCGTTTATTGGCTGCATCAAGTTTTATGATTTAAGTTTCTTCTTAATTGAGTTGCGTTAATATGTGTGAAATATTGCTCAGAGTTGTCATATTGAGAGCTTCTGAAAAGTTTTGCAACGTGTGAAAAAGCTGACTGTTGTGGCTGCTTAGCACCTGTCCTTTACCAACACCTCCCCTCCTCCCCCCAAAACCATGCTGCATGGGTTGTACTCGTCTCTACTCATTTGTCCTCTTCTCTCAATACCCTTCCATCTGTCCTTTGTCCTCTTTCTCCTCCTCAGTTTGATTAGATTAGTGCATTAAATTTTCTAGCAAATTTTTAAGGTAAATTTAATGATGAAACTCAACAGATTTTTATTAAAGCATCTTTTTCAGAAACGGTCTCATTTGTTTTGTTCATTTCACACTTTTTTTCCTCTCTATGTGTTGCTGTCTGCTTACCGCCTCCTGTGCATGTGTGGTTTGTGTATGGCTGCAACTTAACCAATGGTAAACAATCGGCCCCCCTTCCTTCCCCAGATCACACTCAGAGCTCATACAGGGTCAGCTCTGACGGATCCTTCCTTGTGTCCTTGGCCAGCGGGATGGAGCTGTCTCTGAGCACGGAGCCCCTCCTCCCGGGAATCATCGGAGGCGGAGTCAGCCCCACAGCCAGCCGCTGCAACATCAGCCTGCCGGGAGACCACGCCCCCAGCCTGATTGAGTGGCGACAGAGGAAGGAGCAGAGCAAGACTAACTATAGCACCTACGAACGCAGACTTAGGGTAAAACATCCCACCTGTTGCAACAAATCAGCATCCCAGTTCTATTAATGTCCCAATGATTCTATTAAATCCCACTCATTAACTCCAATGATGTCACCAGCAACACATCTAAATAACTCTATGACCTTCTGTAACTCTTTGACTCGTACGGTAAACGTGAATTCGAGAAAACCCCCTTTATACTGGCTTTGCACCAAAATGCAAAAAAAAAACAAACTAAAGTGTCGCTCATGGCGCAAAAACATCTGTGTTTCAGAATCACCTGATTTACGTTGATCGCTTCAGAACTTCACTGCTCTGCAGTGTTAGGAATCAGTATGCTCTTCTCCACTGCAGAATCTGCTGATTTACACTTCTGACATTTCAGAAATTGAATTTACAATAATAAATAATAAATAAAATAAAAATAAAAATAATAATAATAAATTATTATTGTATAAAAATAATAATTACAATAATATTTACCTAATAGAAACACATCAGTTTTGAAAAAAACATTTTATTTTATTAAAAATAGGTTCTTGTGGCTTTTTTTCAATAAAAGCAATTTTTTTTCAAAACCAACATCAACACACACAAAAAACAAAATGTATTCCAAATTAATTCTAAAAAAATAATTTCTATTGCAGTTTTGAAAAATATGTCAAAAATTGACATTTTTTGCAAAACTGCAATAGAAATTCATTGAACAGTGAGGTCCCACATCACCACACAGCTCATCAAAAGTTGAGGTTGTCATGGAGAATTGTTGGATCCACAGCTCCTCTGTAAAATCTCCAACTATGATTTCCCAAAATATCTTTATCCTGAGCCGCTCCATGACCTGAGTACGACGCCGACGTCTCCTTTGATAGATGGTGATGAGTGTCGTTCACATCTGTGTTTTTGAATGACTTATCGTGTGAGTTGCTGTGTAATTATTAACATAGATAAGATTTAATGGAAACGGTGTAATAGCAACATTTAGTTGATATTTCTAGAATTTCGATAAAGTTTTGTGTGTATATTTGTATTGGAAATGCAGTTAGTGGCTGCGGAAAACGTGTGTAATACTAATAAAGTTTGAGTGAATTCATACTTGGGATTGATACACAAGTGTTCCTGGCATCTAACCATCCATATTTGGTTTGTTTACGCTCATGCTAACATAATTGCATGATGTGGCAGAGTCTCAATTCATGGGAGAGATGCTATCTGATTATCAGTAATTTGATTGGGTTGTGAGGGAATTGTCAGC
Source organism: Oryzias melastigma (assembly GCF_002922805.2). Lineage (NCBI taxonomy): Eukaryota > Metazoa > Chordata > Actinopteri > Beloniformes > Adrianichthyidae > Oryzias > Oryzias melastigma. The sequence continues at coordinate 21,503,697 of NC_050521.1, forward strand.
TCACAGAAAGAGAACTGGATTCCTCTGGGCAACAGTGGAGGACTCACACCTCAGACCTAACATCCCTGACATAATAACCATTCTTTGAGGGATTTAATCTCTTTTGTGTTTTAAAGTTACCAGCTGAAATTCATAAAGTACTTAGTTTTCCATAGAGATGGAAAAATCGGATGTTCCTGGAAGCGACTGGTGCCAGGGGGAGGCCGTTGTGCAGGAACTCGTCCCTCAGCAGTCAACAACATCTGCAGAACGGCATCTTAGCTTTTAGAAACAAACAGAGCACGGCCACATTTTTAAGACGGAGGCAGCAGTCCAGAATGCAAAAAATTCCTGTTACCTTTCCTGTCCGTTCTGGAATCGGGTGGATTAAGTTTTCTACAGTAACTGGACTTTACAGAACAAGGACGAGCTCTGGAATCTGCTTTAGCAAGGCTCAGCTAAAGACAAAAGGGTGCTAAATAGATAAATTGATGTATATATTCCTACAATCTAACTAAATCAGGGATAGGCAACGCCAGGCCTCGAGGGCTGTAGTGTGCATGATATCCCAGCCCTCCTCATGACCCATTACCTGGTTCAGGTATGTCCAGCCAACATGTCAGAAGAGGATATGTTGGAAAATATGGAGTAATGTGGCCCTCAAGGCTTGGAGTTTCCTTTCCCTAAACTTGATTGATATGTCTAAATCTAGGCCTCGAGGGCCAAATTCCTACTGGTTTCCCAGAAATCCTGTCTTATCTGCTGCTGGTTACCTGGATCAGGCAATGATCAGGCAATGGCAGGTTAGCTGGAAAATATGTAGGACACCGGCCCTCAAGGCCCGGATTTGGAGACCCCTGGTCTAAAGCAAGTTATAAATCAAATTGAATCAACCTATACCATTATCAAATCATTTCACAATCAATTTATTTCATAAATAAAATAAAAAATATAAAACACCATTTGGATTGATACACGGCAACAAAAAACGTAATTTATTTCCTTCTGAGAAAAACACTAGTAGGAGAAGGGACCAAAAATACCATCATCCATAGTACTTTACAGCCTCGTTTCCATTGACGGTCCAGTCTGGTAAGGAGTAGTACGGTACCATCAGTTAAGCCTCACTCCCACTGAGCGGTTCGTTTTCACGGTGCATGCGTGGTGTAGACCGTTAGCATGTCATTGTAGTACGACGACTAGAAAAGCAACAATGGAGGTCATCCTGCATCTCGTCTTTTTCTTGCTTTACTTTTGGTACATCATGTATAACAGGAATTTAATGCTGTTTGAAAGAAGATTGAGGGCAGCTAAGAAAAACACCGCTGTAAAGAGGAAAACGGAAATGCTAGCTTAGCACTATATTGGTGCTTTCGAATGTCATCATCACTTTAACCCAATCAACGGATGGTTACAGCAGCCCCGCCCCATCGGCCTGTTCTATTTCTCTATGGACCCTCAAGAAGTACAGAACTGTTTAATGGAGGGGTGCACACATTTTTTCTCTCAAAGGGCCAAAATCTAAATGGGGTCCTGGTCCACGCGCCAAATACAATATTTGTTTGCATGCCATGAAATAAAAGGGGAAAATAAAGAATGTAGTTTATTTTTTTTTTTATTCTTTTTTCATGAAAGTAACACAAATTAGTAAGAATAAAAAGTAAGTAAGATTTGTCTTTGAAACTTTTAACAGCAAGGCCTCACTGGGAAGTTTTAATTGAAAACAAGATCAAGCTAACAAAAAAAAAACTTTATTTCAATGAAAATGGCAAACTGGGATCTTAATGTCTGACATGGAGCTGGTCTTTGACTTTATGCGTTTCTGCCGTTGTCGCTCCATCTTGGCTAGCTAAAAAAAGTCAACTAAAAGCATCAGAATTAAACGTAAAGGCTTTAGGGAATTTCTAACACACAAAAAAGCCCAGAGCTGACTCACTTGTGGGTTGTTTCACCCATAGCTGCAGACAACAAACGTTCCTACAGTGCCACCCGGAGGCCGAAAGTATATTACAGCCGTAGAGTTTTGGAACACCCTAGAGAATCAATGGGAAAAGGTTTTAAATATACACTCTGCACCTTCTGCAGGCATAACTTGGTGTTCCAAACAACAGGGCCCACTTTGGGTCCATTTTACAATGGAAACGCTCAAAATACCGGACTGGACTGTACTGGACCGCTCAGTAGAATCAAGGCTTACATGAACGTGTTGCATATACTTTCAAAATGGCATATTTCTTAGAAAATAGTAAAGAAATGTTAATATTCATGATAAATATGTCTTCATTTTTCTGTTTTCCTTTAGTTCTTCTATTTATGAAACAATTCGTGAAACTTGTAGAAGCTGGGTTTTCTCTACATTTTGATTATTTCATGTAAAAGATTAAATTACAATTTAATTTGCCTCCTTTTTACAAATTCCGTCTCTACTTTAAAGTGATATGATTAAATAATGTCCTTTCTCCTGTGTTCTTTCCAGGCTCATAACAGAAACCTGCTGTCCATCGATTTCGATCAGAGCACCCGAGTCGGAAAGATCTACGACGACCACAGGAAGTTCACCCTCCACATCCAGTACGACCTGCTGGGTCGGCCCGTCGTGTGGTCCCCCAACAGCAAATACACCGAGGTGAACATCAGCTATTCCAGCGGCGGGCTGCTGTCCAGCATCCACAGAGGAGAATGGTCCGAGAGGCTGGAGTATGAAAACGACAGGGTGGTGTCCAGAGCCTGGGTGAACGGCAAAATCTGGAGCTACACGTATGCAGACAAGGTAAGAATTTGTTGACTTTGCTGCTTTTTTACTTATTTTCTTAAGAAATTCTACTTCCTATAGCTATAACACAAACTTCCTTCCATTCTAACGTTACATATTTTAAAGTTCTTTTTTACTTTTTGAGGTAATCTTTCACTTTGACACACTTTCCTCTTAAAATGACGAGCTTTTTTTGTCCAAAAAAATGGCTTCCATCAATCTGTACTTGCAGTATACCCATATGACTGTAACAAAGGGGTCTGAGTGCGGCAAAATCAGGAAATATGTTCTTTTGTGATGAATAAGTCAAAGCCTTGTGGCTGCAGGTTTGGTTTGTCACAGCTCTGCAGAGAATGCAGCAGATTTTACAGTAAACTCTTTGTCTTCTTCATAACACGTTTGGTGCTAATGAACACATTTGACGATTTTTAATATATACTACTCATCGTCAGACAAAGTTAGTACACAGGAACCTCATTTCTGTTGTTGAAAGAACTTCAATTATGGAAAAATAATTATCAGGACATAAATTTAGTGTCAAAACTTTTCCCAGAGACACAATTAAAGTGAGCTCTGGCTTAAATTATATCAAGGAGCTGATAGCACCTGCATGCATTATTAACACATTAATATCTTCGCTCTGCAGTTAAACAGAGCGCCTGAATTGCTTCACTGGTGAGTGTAAGAGTAAAAGAAAGAACTAACAGTGAGCAAAATTGTTTACCCCTGAAAAACTCAGGACTCCAATTAAGAGGAAATATAGATGTTTTTCTCACCTCCAAACCTTGTCGGTACGCTTGTCATGATTCAAATAGCTCGCCGGGAGCGACAACATAAAAATAAAAACCAAGGTTGTTTCTGAAGAGGTTTTCGCTGAATTAGACTGGAATTAAAGAAAAATGAAGAGTAACACGGTAGGGAAAAAAAAAGAAAAGACAGATCTTCGGTTAAGTCTTTCCATCTTTCCGTGTTCTTGCAGTCCATTATGCTGCTGCTGCACAGCCAGCGGCGATACGTCTTTGAGTACGACCAAACGGACCGGCTGATTGCGGTGACCATGCCCAGCATGGTGAAGCACTCCCTGCAGTCGCTGCTGTCCATCGGTTACTACAGGAACGTGTACACTCCTCCTGACAGCCAGGCCTCCTTCACGCAGGACTACGCTCTGGATGGGCGGCTGTTGAGGACTCAGTATTTGGGAACAGGACGCAGTATCATCTACAGGTACAGGTGGATTGGTTTATGCCAGGAACTCTGTTGCAGTGAAAGTCGTAAGATGTTGTAGAGTACAACAGATATTCACCCACTAGGAAACAGACTGAAGGTCGTTTTTTTTTTTTTTTTTGAGTCGTCCCACACTATTTGGATGGAAGCTGGAGGCTGATTCAAACACGGTTCTGGCATTTAACAGTTTTAATCCTCATTGGCTCCATGAAGATTCTGTAATGAATGGCCCCATTTCCCAGATCTGAAAGGCCATAACTGCCACAGCTGCTGTTCTGATTTCAATGAAATATTGAAGGATGACGCAGCCTCTTGCTCGGCGGCCCAAGGGATCTTTGTATTATTCATGTGGCGTAGCATGTTTACCTTTATTGAAAATGAAATGCCTTTTACTGGGATTGAAACCAGCTTATATTTATCACCAGTTGTATTTTTGTGTTTTTTGTCTAATCAAGATACACATCAGCAGCACGACTTTCGGAGGTGGTTTATGACTCCACCCTGGTGACCTTCACTTATGATGAAGCCTCCGGTACCGTCAAGACTATTCATCTCACCCACAACGGCTTCATAAGCTCCATACGATACAGACAGACGGGTACGCATTCACATTTACTCACACCAGGCATGGGCCAAACTCCTCTTAAAATCCATGATCTGACAAGAACGAGTGAATGATCTTTCTTAGCATAACTGAATTAATGGACAGACAAACCAAATCAGTGAGTAATATCAAACCGTTACTGGTTTTGAGTCAGAAAGTTCAAGCAAACTTGCAGCTGAGAGCGGCGTTTAGTGCTCCATCGGAGGGGGCTGTGGTCTACCACGACTCTAAATATCCGACCACCTTTTGAGACTTAACACACCTACTCAGTCAAGTTGTTTGAGTAAAGCAAACAAGTAAATACATTTATGATGTGCAATGGAAAAGGTGTGGTTATAGACCAGTTTGTTCCACATCTGCTTGTTGTTTCTGTCATTATCGTTTGACCCGTTATAACAACTTATAAGCTAACAATCGTTCAGCTCCGACAGAAGTACTTAGTTTCCGGCGCCACCATCAGTAGGAGCTCTCGTGGCAGATTTGTGCCACCGTTAAAACAGTTTAGCAAGTCCTTTAAGTCACAGATTCAGTCTGAGGTCGTTGAGATTGCACCCATCTCAACTGTTAGCTCACTCGCAGTGCCTTTGAGACTGGCAAGCCACGATCATGTGTCGCTAACTGGTGAGGTGCCGCCGTCTCCCGATGTGTGTGTGCGTGTTTATCACTTTGCCCTCACTGTGAATAGACTCTCACCTTCCTTTAACTGATCTCATTTCAGCAGAACAATTGGAGGCTGGCTGAGGGGAGAGATAGTGGTAATTGTCCCTTGAGAGGAGACGAGGAAGAGCAGGGCACAAAAAGAAGAGGCAGACAGTAATATATAGTGGTGGAGGATGGAGGGAAAGAACAGTAAAAGGAAATGGAAAGATGACAGTTTGGAGAAGTGACAGCTAGAAAAGCGAGACGAACAGACTGCAGGTTCCCTAGGGGCGTAGAAAAGCTTCTACCTCCCTCTCGGTGCTTCTGCCGCTCTCCCATTAGCGCAGGTTCAGAATCAACATTCTGCAGAAAATAAAAACAGGAGACGTAGTGCTGATCCTGCTATCCAGAGGCTCCGAAGCTCGACACTCAGTCATTTTAACTGCTTTTGGAATAATCTCATATCGCAGCGTAATGGTGATTCATTAGTATTTTTTTTTTTTTCCAAATGGTGGATGAGATACAGCGGAGGTGACGAATGGTGTTGTTAACGTTGATGTTCAGACATTAAGGAGCACATTGGCTCATCATGGCTATTGTCTTTAGATTTCATTATCTCTCCATATTAAAGGTCACCACTGGAAATGCCATAGAGATGTGGAGATAGTTAAGATTGAACGGATTGAACTATGTGTGTCTCCGTTAATGATGTTGAATTAGTCTTTGATTGGAATTAGCCTGGCAGGCTCGCTTGTGTGGTGTGAGAGATGATTTTTAAAGGTTTTCTGTTCCACATATAACATGAGTTCTAATAGATTTATGGTTGTGAATGAAAAAAAATAAAAAAAATATTACTTTATGTTTTCTTTTTGTAGGTCCGTTGACCAGTCGACAAATCTTCCGCTTTAGCGAAGAGGGTTTGGTCAACGCCAGATTTGATTATAGCTACAACAACTTCAGAGTAACCAGCATGCAGGCGGTCATCAACGAGACCCCTCTGCCCATTGACCTTTACCGCAACGTTGACGTCTCTGGACTCGTTGAGCAGTTTGGCAAATTCAACGTCATTTACTATGACCTCAACCAGGTAAGAAGACACCAAGCAAGCATGAATTAAACAATGTTGTAACTTTGGTGTGTACTAAATGACATGGTTATTTATGTTCAGAGGTGGAAGCAACAGCTAATGCTACTTTGGTTTGAAAAGTTTATACAAAGTGAGGTATTGATGTCACCCATAGAAAAGGCTTTACATCCGGATGTCGCGAAATCAGGCCAAATTCGCCAAATTCGCCAAATTCGCTTCCATAAGTAATGTTTTGAATGACTACCTTTTTACTTTACTTGGTATTTGATTTTGAATACTCTTACAGCCTATATTCGCATTAGAAAAACAAAAAAAGATTATTATAACTATTTGCGGTTTATTTTAGTTTAGCAATGGATTTGTGTTTGTACCGTTTAGCTCATCATTTTGGTTTGTTCCATATAACCCCATTGTTAAAGCTGTTGTGTTAAATGCAAATGTTTTTGTTGCTGTTTTAGGTGATCACCACACAACTGATGAAGCACACCAAGGTCTTCAATTCCTACGGCCAGGTGGTAGAGGTCCAGTACGAGATCCTAAAATCCATCGCCTACTGGATGACCATTCAGTACGACTCCGCTGGACGCACAACCACCTGTGACATCAGGGTGGGCGTGGACAGCAATGTGACACGCTACACATACGAGTACGATGCAGACAGCCAGTTGCAAAGTGCCTCCGTCAACGAGCGGCCTCAGTGGCGCTACAGTTACGACCTCAACGGGAATATCAACCTTCTTAGCCTTGGAATGAGTGCTAGGTAAGTGAACGTCTGATATGTTACTGTCAGATTAGCTGTCATTTGCCTAAAAGTGTGAAATTTGTTCTCCATGTTTGACCCATCCTTTGGGGGAGGGGTGAGCTGCAGACACAGCTGCTCCGTAGGAACAATTTGGTCATTTACCCACCAATCCAATCCTTTATAGTGTCAAGCAGGGAGGCTCCATTTTTTAAATCTTTGGTATCTCCAGATTTGAGCTCATGGCTTTAACACATGTAAAAGCGGTAGTAGACCACTGAGCTGAGGCCTTGAGAACACCAAAAATATGTGTATATAACTACAATGTTCTAAGAAAGAAAAACACAACATTTTGTGCGAATTATCAGGATCATAAACAAGAACTCGTGCTAAAAAAAAGTACAAAAACAAATTAAATTTAAGCCAGTTTGTAATATTAGGGTAACAAAAGGTCTTGTCGTTCACTTTTAGGCTCACGCCGCTCCGCTATGACCAGAGAGACCGCATCACTCATCTCGGGGAGTTACAGTACAACGTGGACGAGGATGGCTTTCTCCGCCAGCGAGCCAACGACCTTTTCGACTACAACTCAAACGGCCTGCTGACCCGTGTTTACAACCGCGTGACTCAGCGCACAGTTTGGTACCACTACGATGGCCTGGGTCGGCGAGTGGCCACCAAGAGCAGCGATGGGGGGCAGCTGCAGTTCTTTTATGCTGATCTTTCGCAGCCCACCCGGGTCAGTCACTTGTACAACCACAGCAGCAATTTAATCACCTCGCTGTACTACGACCTTCAGGGCCATCTCATCGCCATGGAGCTGAGCAGCGGGGAGGAGTACTACGTGGCCTGCGACAGCGTGGGGAGTCCAAGGGCAGTGTTCTCCAGCAAGGGGAGACTAATCAAAGAAATCCTTTACACCCCCTATGGGGAGGTTTATCAGGACACAAACCCCAGCTTTCAGCTCGTCATCGGCTTCCACGGAGGCTTGTACGATACGGCCACACGATTGGTCCACCTTGGCCGACGTGATTACGACACACTCGCCGGTCGATGGACTTCACCGAATCACGAACTCTGGGAGGATCTGAGCAAGGAGCCCAAACCATTTAACTTGTACGCCTTTAAGAACAACTGTCCAGTCGGAAGAGTGGAGGAGGTGACGAAGTTTACCACAGGTGAGCTCCAGAGCACATTCCATCTCAGTCAGAGACTTAAAAGCACACACGTCAGAGACACGGGAATATATTTCCCATCGTGACACTCAGTCTCACACTCTCGAACACGTGGGAAACGCCTGCCAGGAAGAGTGAGGGAACGGGACGCATTGCTAACCACCGGTGAGCTGAGAGACAGAGGAGGAAGATGTGACAGATAGAATGTACTGGCAACAGAAGGGACAGCCGCGCCTCTGATCACATTTTTTTAACACCGGCTGCATTGTTTTGTTCTCCCCGACTGTCAAGAACATACTGTTTCCCAGAGAGAGAAAATAGAAAGTTTGCCAAGGGAAGGAGATGGAATAGGAGAGGGAGTTGAATACAAGATGTTGGTATGGGGCTTGTGTTCCTCTGGCTAATGGAACATTTATTTTGCCTGTCGTGTTTTCCCTACTGCAGGACTGTTCGCTACAGAGACTCTATACAGGAAACACGCGATTGCATTCACATATCGTGCTTTCTTTCTTTCTTTCTTTCTTTTACAGTGTGATTTCCTGTCCATCACGGCCTAAGTGGGCTTATGACTGTCTGCTTGCTTTCCAGTACAGCTATGACATTGCAACTTTCTTGATATGATGAATTTCTCTTGTCGAATGTGTGTGCAGGTGTCGGCAGCTGGCTGCAGCTGTTTGGCATTAAGCTTCATAATGTGGTCCCTGGTTTCCCCAAGCCTGAAGTGGGCAAAATGGAGCAAACGTACGAACTGATGAACACTCAGACGAAGACTCAAGATTGGGACTCCAGCAAGGTAAATCTTCAATTAAAGCAGCACCAAGGCTCTTTATATTAAATGTTATCACTTCAAATATATCAAATTTGTAATAATAAACATTTTAAGCTTATTTTTAATATAGTTGTCCCTAGCTATATGGTGGTTAACCTTTAATAGGCTTGCTATTCTGCAAATTTTTTATATACAGCAAACTGTTTTCTGTGTCCTGATTGGCTGTTGACCTTCCCAATAGATCTCATTGTGCCATGCCTTTTGCACAGAATGCGTTCAGATCTTTGGCCAAATCTAAATTATTCCCCCCAAACAGAGAGTTATGGAAAATAGTAGCTGTGTCTGAATTCCACTCACTATATAGTGCATTTGCCATTTTCTAGCCCCAATTCCAAAATCGAGTGCGCTAGAAATTTCCCAGAAGTCTTTGCGAAAAACTAGCGTGCATCGAAGGTCACTAGATTAGCGAATATAAACCACAATGCACTGCAGTCGAACAATTTCAAACAAAAAAAAACGTGTTTAAATGTAATTTTTTAAAGAAATCAACCTTATTTTCACCATCAGAACACAGTGGAGTCATAAATAAAAACGCAGCGAAATCTTCCTATTGATTCGATTTTCACTTTGTGAAATTGGTGGCGTCAAGAAAGGTGACAAGCATGATGTCCAAATTGCCTTTAAAATCCAGAACACTATATATGTCCCGCACTATATGGTGTTTTAGTAGTTAGGGATAGGGTGGAAATTCGGACATAGCCAGTGTCTACAAATTTGGATATTACTCCCACTTGATGACATCATCAATAGTCGCCGGTAGCTACGTTAGCGCAGAGTTGCTAGGACTCAAAAAATATACTTAAGTTTATATAAAGGAGACAATGTTCATTATAAAGTGTATAAAAGTGTGTGGTGAGAGATTTTACAGCCTTAAAACATCTATAATTATACTTCATGGATTTGACCTTTATAAAACTGACCCTGTGTAAAAGGAGGGAACACTTCATGTTTTTTTTTTTTTAGATTTTAAAAACACGACATGAAAATACTGAGTAACAAGCACAAACAGAATATTAATGCATTAAATGTGAATTATTTATCAAACATTTCACCACCTCTGTAGGTAACAACAAATGGGGAATTGAGATGTTCTAGCCAACCTTTTCTTTCATTTTTTTTCTCCTTTCAAGTCACAACTTTTCAAACTCTTTGTTACCTTCTCGCTACTTTTTTCTACTAAAAACCCAGATAAAGTATAAAACAGAAAAAAGCATAAAAATGTAAAAGTGTATATTATAATGATAAAAAAGTAGCCTGAAGAAAATATCTTGCATCATAATTAAAAGAAAAAGTATTTTGATTAAACTGTCCATTTTAAAAGTTACCTTTTTTTGTTTTCAGGACCTTGAATTAAAATGGTATTTTGTGAGTATCATATGATTGAACGGATTTGTGATAAGAAATCAATATGCAGGAAGGAAGAATTGTGGCAGAAACCCAAAAGTTTGATACCGGTAAACAAATGACAAAAGCCCCAATGCATTTAGGGAGGAACAAAGAGGGTGACAAAGAAAATGACAAGAGCTTCATTTAAAAAAAAAAAAAAGACACTCGTAAACGAGCTGAAGACAATCAACACAAATGAAAACAGCTGCTGATAGTTAACTTCAACCTTGTGTTGCTGACCTCAGAACACTTAGAAATATTACTGAACAAAGACTAATACTTAAGAAAAAACTTGTAAGAATTAAAATAAATGACTGACAATATTGAGGAGTGAGTGTCATTTTTAAGGGAAACAAAGAAAGAATGATGAAAGGGAAAAAAATGAAAGAGAGAAGATGGAATTCCACTACAGATATATCTGGAAACATATTCTCTAGATCCACACTCCATACCAGTAGGTATCCACATGCACCTAAAAGTTGTGTGCCTAAAACAAACAAAAAATGCAAAAAATTAACTAAAACACACAATCCTCTTAACATATGCACTTCCTTGTCTCATTTTTGGTTTATTTGGTTTATTTTCCAATGGAATGTCGACCCACTCCTTAAAAAAAAAAAAAAGAAAGAGTTCAACAATCTTTTAACTGTAGCACATCTTATTTTTATTCAACTTTCTAGCCTTCATTTTATTATCCTTATAGTTCGTTATTTTTATTTTTTTTTCCTCAGACTTGAAGTCTAGAGCTAATTTCCACTAAAATGTGACTGTCTAAAGGCAGAATAACACTTATATCTCCTTAGAACATTTGCAAATAAACTTTATATGAATTTGAAAAACAATTTTTTACTCCTTCAGTTCATGTAGTAACTCATGCTTCAGTTTACAACTTTAAAAAACGAAAAAGGAAAATATCAAAGAGACCTTCTGATGAGCCAAAAAATAAGGATATATATTTAACAATACTACATTTATGTCTTGATATTAAAGATAATATTAACAGACTGATTCCTTAATGAATACATAATTAGATGTATTTTTTAAATAAAACGGTATTTCCATTTTTTTAAATAAATAAATATCTCAGAAAGGAGTTTTGTAAAAAAAAAAATATATATATATATGGAGTCAGCTTAATATTTATAGAGACATGTTTCTGATCATTTTTTTCTGAGTAATTTGGTACAATAAATGTTTATGCCACCATGTAAGTGGAGGCCAAAAGTCCCCCGCAGCTGCATAGAGAAATTAATTGCATGCTAATTGTCTGTCATTTTTTGTGACCTTGGTGTTTTTCTTTTTTTTTTTTTTCCATTGGCCAATAACAGCTGAAGTCAACCCCAATAAGATGGTCTCATAGAGGAAGAATGAGCGCTGAAAGGATTAGGGGAAAGAGCAATTATGTTGTAATGAGAATGTTTGCAATGAAGCCGTTTAGATCTATGACGGGTTTGTTCCTTCATCTAAAGAAGCCACTTTGGTTTCTAATAATGTCAGCTCAGCATTTTTGGTAAAAAAATAATAATAAAAATGTTTAAAAAAATCCAGAAATGATAAAATAATAATACATAATTAAAATAATAATAATAATAAAGTAAAAAAAGTTACAACAAAATTCTTCTACTCCTAATATAAATAAAAAAAATAAAATAAATGAGAAAAAGAAAAGAAAATAGTAAAAAAAAAATATTTTTACTAATGAAAATTGTGTTTTTAAAATGTTCTCGTACATTTTTCTGATGATGACATATCAAAATCAAAATAGCCTTTCTGAGTATTGGTATTTCCTTATTCAAATCATTGTGGATCAGGAGCAGACGATAAAAACGCAGTTTTAAAAAGATAATTTTTGCGATGTAGAAACGAGCCACAAACTCTGCTCCATTCTGATGCATTCTCCTCTAGATCCACGTAGCTCTTCATTTTCCTCATCTGAGCTGGATAGAAACTTTACGGCTGAATAGTTCCAATATTTGTCACCAATTTTATTTCCCCAGTAATGTTAGGTTGGGGTTTGAGGGTCTATAAGCCAGAGGTAGAGCATGTAAACAGAGAGCTCTCAGCAACGGGGTGGGAAGGAGGGGTGGTGTTGCTCTGCATCTACTGTCCCACCCCAACCTAAAAGAAAATTTGTTAAGGTACGTTCACACCAACCGCATCGACTAAAGTCTCACATTCACGCACTCCTAAGGAAGTTTTTAAGTCTTGTTGCAGGCTCTATGTGCCAAATGTATGGAAGGGTTTGTGACTCATAATGCAAAATAAAAGACATTACTGAAAATGCTTTAAAATGTTCATAATGTAACTGCATTACTTGTCACTTAAATGAAATGAAAAAGCAATTCTCCAAACGTCTTTTTCTTCTTCAACACCGCTCATTCTGTAACTTTATTAAAATTATAAAGAAAATGGCTCATTTTCAAAAAGTTCTTTAGTAAATTTGTATCAAAATTCAATTAGAAATATCAAATTTGAAAATTAAAAGCATTAAAATGAGTCACAAACACTTCCATAAAAACAGGTGCTCATCGATGCCACAGGACCAATCGGGAACTGGGATCTGGCCCCCCGTTGTAAATCACAAAGGAGAAATTAATAACTGCAGTTTGCAAGAATCTGATGACACCAAGTCCTTCATATATCAGAATAGAGATGTTAAAGAAAAACCCTGGAGCAAAATTTGTGAGATTTTTACTGCTTTGACTTTTCACACTAAGCTACTACCGATTGTAGGCGGGGGACAAGCACTTGTAAACACTAAAAGACAGAAGAAGAAGAAGAAGAAGAACCCCCTCCGTGCTGCTTACTACTGACCGTTCATGAAACTGTTGCGTTCTTGAACGTACAACACATGCCAGTGTGAACGTACCATTACTACTGCAGCTCTTTACAAACTATGTCGTAAAAAATGACACTTTTTTAGGCATAATCGTCATGAAAAGACCAAAAACAGCTCAGAGAATGCTCCCCTTAAAAACCTGCATGGTCCTTCTGTTTTCCAGATGGCGTTGGGGATCCAGTGTGAACTGAGGAGGCAGCTGAGGAACTTCATCTCTCTGGAGCGGTTACCTCTCGTCCCTGACTCTGTGGGCTCAACTTATCACAGACCATCCCACCCCCCTCCCTTTGGCTCGCGGCCCTCCATTCTGGGCCCCAGCATCCGCTTCGCCGTGTCCCACGGTCGAGTGAGCGCAGAAGTCATAGGGGTGGCCAGCGAGGACAGCCGCCGTTTGGCGGCCATTTTAAACGGTGCTATCCATCTCAGCGGGCTAAGCTTCACCGTGCAGGGCTGCGACACCCACCACTTCCTGCAGACGCGGCCCATCGAGGAAGACCTCGCCCTGGGTTTGGGGGTCGGCGGACGCTTGCTGGAGGGGGGCGTGAACGTGAGCGTGTCTCAGATGAGCTCCACGGTGAACGGCAGGACTCGACGTTTCGCCGACATCACCCTCCAGCAGGGGGCGCTGTGCCTGTGCGTGCGCTACGGCGGGTCGGAGGAGGAGGAGCGGGCGCGCGTGAGGGAGGAGGCGCGCAAGAGGGCCGTGGACGCCGCTTGGGAGAAGGAGCGGCGGCGGCTGGAGGCGGGCGACGCGGGGAGCAGGGCGTGGAGCAAGGCGGAGAAGCAGCAGCTGCAATCCACCGGGCGCGTTCAGGGCTACGACGGCTACTACTCCCTGCCGGTGGAGCAGCAGCTGGAGCTGTCCGACTCCGCCTCCAACATCCACTTTATGACACTAAGCGAGGTGGGGGGCAGGTAACAGAGACACATCAGCAGCCCTCCACCCCACCAAAGACTGCCTGTTTCTACTCTTCTCTGATTTGTTCTACTGTTTCTATACTGTACCGAAAAAAGAAGACAACAAAGAGGAGCAACAAGAGAGACTGGGGGAAAAAAACTTCCATATGCCTTTAATTGTGACAAATGATGGTATTTTATTATTATTATTATTATTGTCCAGTTTCTCCAATTTCTAACAGTGGCACAAGCAGTGTGGTTTGGCTGTGGCTTTGCTTTTTTTTTTCTGTTTTCCAACCGACTTGACTGACGGATCGTCGCCGTTTCAACATCACTTTGGACTCTGCTCTATGTCACAAAGCTGAAGACTGTAGGATGCCAGTGAAAAAAAAGAAACAATCCTCTTCGTGACTCAAATCAAAAGCTCTGGTTGCCATTTGAGTTTTCCACATGGTTTACCTCGGATATAACGTCGTTTACATATTGTGTAAGAGAGGCCTTGTCAGCTCTAACACTCCCCTTTAGAGAAGAAACCTCCTGTGGTTTCCGCCTCTGGTGTGCTCCAACATTAGTTTGTATGAGTGTGTATATGAAAATGAAGAATGTACATAGCCAGTGCTTTCACACTGAAAAAAGTGCTCAACTGGAAGTTCTGTTGTTAATAAGTGTGAGTATTGTTAATCAATAGAAAAAACAGTTACATTTTTGCAAAGAATTAATTATATACATGGCTATAGTAAATATTCTCGCTGAAAACTTTATTGGGGTTACAACGCTGATTAAAGTTACTATGTGTGAACTGCTGGAGTGTTTCCTGGGATTTCGTGGGCGCCGTTTCCTTTTGCGCTGCCCTCCATTTTTTCCTTTTTTGTTCCTGGTTCTGGGAGTTTGGACTTTCATTATCACCAATCATTATGGCTCAAACTGAGATATGCACAAGAATCGGCGACTCTCTGAAGAGAAGGAAGAAAGAGGAGGAGGAGGAGAGGGGGGAAAGAGAAATGTGACAGCTGAGGCTCAGCGAGTGGGTGGTGAGTGCAGAAGGGGCAGGACCTGGAGTTGGCTGCACAGTTCTCTACAGCTTGTCTCCTCTCATTAGGAAATGCCAATCAGGCTACATGCGAACCACTTCCAAGCTTCTCCCCACCACGGAAAAAAAGTTTTCTCTTTTTAAAGCTAGCAACCACAAATCCACCTCCCCATCCGTCTGCCTCCCCACCCCACAACAACTCCCTCCTCCACCATCTGCCCACCATTAATTGTTTGCCTCCCTCTCTCTCTCTCTTCTCTTGGGTTGTGGACGACACACAATGCATATGTTCTGACGGCGAACAGGTGATATACATTTCTTCACTGGTAGCCATATGCTCCGCGTGGCACTGAAGGGATGGAGGGTCCGTTGCTAGGAGACCGCCCGTGCTGCTCCTGCTATCTCGTCTCCGCGTCCCTCCATCATAGTTTTTTTATGAGGCGCCGCTAATGTCAATCATTAGGACGGATCCACGCCCACCCATCTCAACTCAAATCGCCACTTCATTGAATTCTTTTTGCCATACATCACACCTCAATGTGACCTTATTTAAAGACGTTTATTTCCTCTTCCTTCACAGAAAACAATTACACAGAGACCAATATTTATTGTCAACTTGAATGTTAAAGCAGTTCGGTATTTTACAGCACAGAGGAAGTTTAAAAAGTAAAAAAAAATTTGATTTGGGCAAGAAAGAAAAAAAAAAGAAAAATCACACATAGTCAATGTAAGAGTGGGAGTCGACGTGTTTTTCGAAACTGTAGTTCAGGGTTGAGTGTAGGGTTTGCCCCTAACCATAAGTTTGCCGCACCTCCTTCTGGTTCCTGTTTTTCTGAACGGCATTCGGCATCTGCTGCTGGATGGAAGAGCGATGACCGCCGGGAGGCGGCGACAGGCTGCCGAGCGACTGGGTGTCCGCCCGCCCCTGGGCGGTGATGGGGTACAGCAGCGGCATGGCGATTCCCTGCTCGGCCTTTTGGAAGGCTCTTATCAGATT
Organism: Oryzias melastigma; assembly: GCF_002922805.2. Lineage (NCBI taxonomy): Eukaryota > Metazoa > Chordata > Actinopteri > Beloniformes > Adrianichthyidae > Oryzias > Oryzias melastigma. The sequence continues at coordinate 21,519,874 of NC_050521.1, forward strand.
CTTGATCTGTCGAAAACACCGTTTCGGCACGCCGGGGGTTGTCTGCAGGGTTTAAAAGAGAAAAAGGAAAGAGGCACAAGAGAATTAGTTTTCACATCAAACCCAACAGGGGAAATAAAAAAGGATGTGGCGTGGCCTTTCGAAATGAGGTCTTACAGAGCGAAATCATAAAAGGGATCATATCTACTTATAGATGCCAGAATAGATCAGTCATGTGGTAATTTCAAAGTTGTCAGTGATTTTTTTTTTTTTTTTTATAAATTAAAGTAATTCCCTGTTAAATGAGCTTTTTTCAACAGAAATAAGGGTATCATCTGTATAAATATCTCACTTTTGTGCAACTTTAACTTTGATTTACTGTAACTTTTCAACCGTTAATGCGATCATTTCCAGCAGATTATAACGTTAAAAAGTTAGAGTATGTTAAAGATTGTGTGACAGGTGTTCTGCCAAGATACGTTCCTCCTGCCAGAATATGTGTCCCCAGTCTCAGACATTGTCGATTTGTTTTATTATAGTCATATTTTGTCCAAACAAGTGTAACAAGAAGGTGGATAATTACAACAGATTTTATTCTGAGGCTTTTGTGAGTTTACTGTCATTTTAAACTATTTTATTGCTTTTATAATCTACGTAAAACGAGAGAAATTCTGTCAGGCCGCTGCTGATCCAGCCCGCCAGAATCTGTTCCCCTCAATAATCTGCAGTAGAAACGACAAATATTAAATATTTGTCTGTTGTTACACCCTTCTGTCATAAAGTAACTTTTATAAATTGTGTTTATCAGAAATTACTTAAATAATGTTTGTATTTGTTGTTGTTTTACTTAGAATATGTGGGGGAAAAAGTGCAAATGTGACAAAAAAGCCACAAAATGAAGTACATTGTAATCATCCACCTTCGTCTTATGCTTTTTGGGACAAAATATGAGTGTTAGGAATCAAATCAACAATGTGTGAGACTGGGGACACACATTCTGGCAGGGGGAACGTACCTTGGGACAACACCGGTGACACATCAGGTGTTAAAGGCTAACCAAATCCTAAATCCCCCTTTTCTTGTCTGTTGACCTCTATAAATGGGGCTTTAAAAGTCTTTTGGTCATTTTCAAATTTTTAACAAATTGAAATAAACCTCTTTAATTCTTGAAACTATATTCAAAAACCGCCTGTGTGCTGCCCCCTACAGGTTGAATCAAGGTGGAATTTTGTGATTGGTCAAACCATGTAAGTTTCAGAAATTTGACGTCATGATCTGCAGCTCCAATAATGATAACAGTCCTGTTCCCCAGCATCGCCCCTATTACTGGATATTCAAATTTCGGCTGTGGGCGGAGTTAGCCTCCACCTTCCCTGTTTGGTTACCCTTTAAAGGGTTACAAGCTATATTTGGGGATCTGGTTGCCACACATGATCCCTTGGGTATTTTTATGTGTTCTTAGTCAATAAAACGCATTATTTTATGGGTTATGTGCGATTCTTTAAGCTTTATTTGTGACTGTTTCCCTCTGAAATACCACAAACACCCCTTTAACAAAAGGCTTAAGCTCAGCTTGATCCTTCGCTTTTCACGTTCTCAGGGAGCTTTGCAACAGCACACTCATCAGTTTCCCCACTGTGTGTGTTTGTCTACACTGGCTGTCTCTTTAAAGTTTAATATTACTAAAGCATTACACTTTCAAATTGGCTATAATTTTGTCAAGTAAGGACTTTAAAATAAAAAAATGCATTTTTTCATTTTGCGCTATCAATCAGTGCGAGAGGTGGAGAAGACTGTGTTCCTTGAATGCAATGTAAAATCATTTAATCAAAAGCATTCCCACAACGCAGCACTTTGATGCTCCAATCTCAGGCCACGAGCGTAACCTCTGTTTCCCCACTACCTTTCATTAAAGTGACTGATATTGCACATGAATAATGTAAACTGTTATTGAGCTGGTAGTGAAACTCCTGTAATTCAAGTCCATGGAGTTAAAATATATATATATATCATCCTCACTGATACCTCCCATCAGAAATGCTGTCGAGTGTAATTCCACATTTTCACATCTGTGGAACATGTGCTGATGCGGCGGCATCTTGAGATTCAAAGTGGAGGAGGTGCTCACACAGGTTTGTTATTGCTGAAGGAAAA
>NC_050521.1:21522070-21575901 GCF_002922805.2 Oryzias melastigma
TTGCCTCAGATCCACAGCTTGTTGAATTACTGTAGCACCACAACAACTTCTAACCCAATAAACACCAGCCACAGCGAAGCAGGTGTGCGGCTGCTCTGCCGAGTCTGTGAAGGTTTTCTGGCGTGCGAAAAACAGTGAAGACAAAATAAATAGAAAAAAAGGAAAAATCTCACTTCTGCCGCCCATGAACCGGTGTCGTCCTGGTAGAGTCTGTAGGTGTAGACGAAACCCTTGCACCTGCAAGCGGATAAAATAAACACCTTTTGATCTTTGTGGATTTTTCTTTTGAAGTCATGTTGTCACTTCACATTTAACACTGATTTTTTAAATCTACTTTGGTGAAGCAAAAATTAGGCAGAATTTGATGTGACAATATGGTTTAAGGAAGGTCTGAGAGGAAGATTAAGACAACTTTTGTGAATACTCACAGCACACACAGGCAGTAAACGCCTGCCAACGAGTCGCTGTTACGGATCAGATAACACCCGTCACGCCCGTCCTGGCCCAGCCGCCGCTCGCCCTCCTCCTTGCCGATGGGTCCGTGGTAAATAGGTAAATTTTCCATCGCAATTTAACTTCAGGTCTGTTTTTTTGCTAATTTTCGACACCGAAAATCTCCTTTTTTGTGTTTTAAATTTTATGGGGGAATACGGGAACAACAATATCCTCCAAAGGTAAAATCTTGTTTCCTTAAAAAGCCTGACCTTTGACCTGAACGCTTTCCCTCTTCATCCCAGGTCGGAGCGACTCGCTCATTAACCTCTGACACTCGAGCTCCTTGTTCACTGCCTTTCTTTGCTCTCTGTTCGAGATGCACACATGTGTGCACCTATGAGCACCAGTAAAATGTGGGTTTGTGTATCTCTCAGGAAATGGTTGTATTTCACGGCAGGAAATGACTTCAAAGATTCAAACTGAACATTTCCACAACAACTGAAAAACCAAGGGAGGGATCAAAAAAAAAAAAAAAAGGTCAAAATCATATATTTACACAGGAAAACATGACATACTGCTGCAAAGACACACTTTCCAGCCTCATCGTGTTTGCGATTCAGCAGAAGATTCGCTCCTCTTTTTCCAAAACTACTTTGATGAATAAAAACCTGTAAAAAAAAGCCACTTAAATATTTTTACAGATGAGTAAGATGCTGTTAATCTCCACTTGAGTCTACAAAAGTTAGAGAATTATTGTTCAGGAAATGATTGTTTGACGTATATAGATTATAAAAAAGTACATTTAAATGAAGGCTGAAACTGAAATTCTTGGTACTCAAATCATGGAGATTAAAGGAAACTGTTGAATAATAAATAAATAATTTCTAAAGTATATGCACATTGTTTAGAAACCATATATATATGAAAGGATTAGTGACTTCAGGTTTTAGTCCTTGGCTTTGGCTCATCATGTTTCTTTGTAGCGTGTTCCATCACATGTTGGTTTCCTTTTTGTTATGCTTAAGTTTGTTTATAAAGTTTGGTTCCTGCCAACTATTTTTTTTTTGTCTCCTGCATTTGGATCCACAGCCAAATACAGAGCTTATCTCAAGAACATGCAAGCCTTTAGACTTAGTCACAACTGCCCTTATGGGTGGAGAAGCTCAGTCTGTAAATCTGTATGCAGAAAATTTTAAGATTGTAGACTTCTAGGCGAGCCCGTAGAGCAAAATGTTCACGTATAGTTAAAAGGTCGTAATTAAGACTGAACACTTCGTACAGAATTTTCCTTATTTGAACCCTTCAAAACCTGCACACTCCACATGGCAGTAGTGCTGATCACGTGATCACTTCTTGCTCGACCCTTGAGCCTTCCATAGATGCAACTTACCAGCTCAAAATTAAGAAACTAGACAATGTATCACCTGGTTTGGACATGTTCATAGAAGAGACAGTGAATATATTGGTAGAAGGATGCTGAATCTAGAGCTGCCAAGAAAGAGGTTTAGAAGAAGACCAAAGAGGAGGTTTATGGATGCAGTGAATGAAGACATAAAGGTGGCTGGTGTTAGAGTGGAGGATGCTGAAGACAGGCTTAGATGGAGGAAACTGATTCGCTGTGGCGACCCCTGAAGGGAAAAGCCCAAAGGAAAAGAAGAAGAAGACAAACCTCAGTGACTTTCTAATGTCTAGAGCACCATACGACAACATCACCCATTCGTCTTTCAAATACTTCACGAGACACTTTTCACATGCACGAGAATAGTACGGTCCATTTTCACGATGTCCCTAAAAGTGGCTGCACGAACCTCGATGGAACTGCAAGGACGTAGCCGCTCCTGTCCACGACCCTCCACGGGCCGTACAACCCAAAAACCTGAGGCATAGTACGGGGCAAGCCCTATACTGGTGCATGTGGCTAAAGCAGGGGTGGTAAACCACATGGGTTTAATCCAGACGGAAAAAAAATTAAAATGTCGAAAAAATAAAAATAAAAAGCAAGTTTCTAGCCTTTTAATGTGTAAAGTTATGGTTATTTAAAGGGTAACCAAACCCTAAATCAGCTGTTTTTGGCTATTTATCTCTATAATCGGGGCTTTGAAAGTGCTGTCTGTTGGTTATTGCCAAATTAAGGCAAACTTGTTGAATTCTTGAAAATATAGTCCAAAACCATCTGTGTGCTGCCCCCTACAGGTTGAATCAAGGTATTACATTTGAATTTTCTAATTGGTCAAACCATTTCAGAAGTCTGACGTCATGATCTGCCACTCCAGGTATGATAACAGCTCTAAGCCCCTCCCCTCTTTCAAATTTCAGGAATGGGCGGAGTCAGCCTCCAACTTCCCTGTTTGGTTACCCTTTAAATAAATGGATGCAATGCACAATTCCGCCACTAGGGGAAGCAGAGGAAAAGAAATAACGGCATAAAAAAAATAAGCATTTCTTTGCAGGCGCGTGCCACGTCTTTGTAAGATGCAGTCAGGTTCCATGCCACCCTCACCACTGTTACATTGCCATAAAAGGTGTGACACAACAATTACCAAAATGTCATTGTCTCAACACCACCACAGGGCTTATTACAGCCAACCACATCCACATGTTATTATTTTGAACATTTTCTGCCTACTAGATATTTATATTTATTTTTGTTTCATCTTATCTAAGCCTTTACTTTATTTTCTTTCTTGTTTTTATCGTTTTGAGACACTAAAACTGTTATATTTTGAACATTTCCTATTGATTCAACTATAATTTGTAAGCACAAACGGGAGAAAAAAAAGCAGCCAAAAATGAAAATTAAAACTTTCTTCAGAAATCCAAAGTAAGTCTTGGTCTTTGAAAACAAAATCTGAAGAAAGTAGCTGGGGATAGGGATTTGTGCATGGCGCCAGCAGTGGAATTATTTCATCTCAACCCTCAACAGCCCCAAACAAGAAAAAGTTGCAATCCTTTTACTTTTCCTATCTGTCAACTCTGCATTAAAACAAACAAAAAAAGGAAGAAAGAGAAAAGCATTTCCAACTGGACTCAAATAAAAAAGTTTCTCCACCTGCTGTTCAGTGGGGTTTTCAATGATTCCCAGCGTGCATTTTTTAATTACAGGATCACACATGCTTTCAGCCACATGTCCACGGTGGATCTTCTCATAAGCGTGTCTGTGCAAACTCGCAGCTGCTCTGCAGCACAGAGAGGAATCAACTAATGAAGCTGTGTGTACAACAAACCTATCGCGCAATCTGTCACGTCAGTCAGCAAGTTCTGCTGTGTCAAATTAAAGATCTGGCAAATGTTCTCCCAATGACAGCAAAGCGTCTGGCGGGCCTCGCTCATGTGTCATACCAAACGTTTGGTAAATTATTCCGGGTATTGAAGATTACAAGAAGTTTTTGACATCATTAACCAAGAGTCTTTATTAAAGGCTTTTCACACATATCTAATACGTGATTCTGGCATGTTGTCTGAGCCAACTGTCCTCTTTTATGCAGCATTTGTTAAAGACGTCTGGTTATTTCCCCTTTTCAGAAGTTTCGCCCGCATGAGTCATCAATCTGTGTCAGAAGCATTTCTCCCTCAGCTCATAAGATCATGACTGGTGGGAGTTTGGGCTTCTATCTGAAAAAGCAGCCAGTTATGTCTTGTTTATGGTATTTACTGCGTTTTAGCACCACCCAGTGGCCGCTTCGATCAGGAAGAAGATGATTTATCTCTTATATTTATTGTAATGAAATAGTACCAAGATGAACAACATTTTATAAGTCTAAAAAGTGATGGACAGAAACAGGGAACAAAAAGCTCCTTTTAGTAAAACTATATTTGCTGGAATGCATCATTAGGTCATTGGTATGAGATTATAGCTTTATCCAGCCTTGATAGATGCAGAATCCTCGTTAGGCGCTCAGGGAAAGAGATAAATCATGATGAGCTGGAAAGTCCATCTGCCAGGCGAACAGTAATCTCGACACTCTCATTCCCAGGTGGGGGCGGCTCTCACTCACTGCTATTACAGAGAAAATGAGAAAAATTGAACATTAAAATCTGCAAATGTATTTCAGAACGAGGCAGAGAAGAACTTCGCCGTATTTGAGTTTGAAAGAGAAATGTACAGACACTACTGCATCGAAGAAAGACAGGACATTTCTTTTGGGCAAATATATCCATCTTTACTTTATTTCTTTATTTGAACTGTCTGTACAAAATGTTACAATAAAGTGGTGAGTACAACCAAATCTTAAAATTATTGTGATATAGCTTAAGAAAGACTGGTCACCAAAATTGATCGATTTTCCTCCAATTTTGTTTTTAACATTTACTTTTTACTGCATATGAGAACTGGACTGAGTGGCCACGCCCCCTCACGTCCCAAACAAGAAGTTCCGACTCCAAGAAGCCAAAATCCCATAGACTTCTAGTGGGAAATAATCAGTCAGAAAAAAAGTATTTGCTCGCTAACACCTGAGATGTCGCCGGCGACACCTCAATGACAAACACTTTATTTTGAGCCCATACAAAGTGACCAATCAGATGCCTTAATAAAAGTAGAGGCTGTCTGTTCCCGCCTCCTGCGTTTGATTGACGTATTCTGTGTAGCCCGCCTTCAAGTATTTGGGGTGTGGACTTCAAACAAGCTCAGTCCTGATTGGTGAGACTGGTTGCCATAGAGATGCTGACTCAGACCGACTCTGACCAATCACTGGTTACTAACGACCTCCGGCTCCAACATGGTGATATCAAGAAAGACTTCATTTCAAGGATTTTCTATGTGTCACGCTCCCTCATTCCAGTTCTCATATAAATTCATTATATAGTCATGACATTATCGTATAAACATTGACAAAATCATAATTTTACCATCTACAGAAAGAGATTTGAAGTTAATATAAGTGATATAAGGCCAAAATTTGGACAACTCTCTCCTATAATGTTCTTGATATGTTGTGATTTTTTTTAGATTTTTTGTTATTTAGAATTTCAAATGTAAAAATATCTCATAAACAAAAGGTACAAACTAAATCTTCTTTGTGTTGCTTTGTGTAACTTTGCATCTTAAAACTATAAAAACTGCTCGGATTCATGTTTCAAGTTGCTTTTTGTTTTGGTCCTTTTCCATCACATTCTCAGATATACTTTTCTACATATTTGCAATACCAGCAGGCGCCCTTCAACTCCCTTTGACCCCTGAACCCATGCTCGGTGCTACAGCAGTCATTTATCATTCACTCTTTACGCCAAAGTTCATTTTCTTTGGGCTCCTATGAAGGATTAGAAGTCTCTACGATAGCCAGATCCTTAAGATCGCTGAGTTTTCGAGAGAAGGAGCTCAGCCTGGTGCTGAACGAGCTTCTCTTCTGGCTGTGTTCCTCTCTCCGCGCCTTCACACAAGCACAGAGGCCTTTACAGAGGCCTCCCAGGCGGCCCCTGAAATGGTTCCCGATGAAGCAGTAAAGCACGGGGTTGATGGCTGAGTTGGAGAATCCGAGGCAAAGGGTTATGGGTGTGAGGTTTCTGATGCTCCAGGTTACCCAGCAGCTGTCCAGCCAGCCGTGATCGTGCATCAGCGATAAGAAAGTCACACAGTGGAAAGGGAACCAGCAGAGGAAGAACGCCAGCACCACGATGGCTACCGTCCACAAAACCCTCTCCACCCCTCTGCCCATCAGGGGTTTGCTCCTGCTGCAGCTGGGAGTGACACTGGCTGTTGAGAGTTGCTCTGGCTTATTACCCCCCTCTTGGGACTCGGATGATTTAAAAGAGGGCACGCTGAGGTGATGTGAGGGACCCTGCATCTGCCGTAAACCCGTGTCAGCCAGCAAATGTCTCCCAATGGCGCAGTAGCAGCAGCAGATGGCGAGCAGCGGCAGCAGGAAAGCCAGGCCGATCTTCATCCAGGTCAGGGTTAGGTACCACTCATCGCTGGGGTATAAAACCACGCACGCTTCAACCCCCTTATCCTGAAGGTAGTGAATTTCCCTCAGAGCAAAGTTCGGGGCCGAACAAGCACTTGCGAGAATCCACACCACCACGCACGCATACTGGGCCCGCCTGGTGTCCCGCGCAATCTGGGAGCGGAAAGGATGGACGATGGCCAAGTAACGGTCCATGCTCATGCAGGTGATGAAGAAGATGGATGCGTAGAGGTTGAGGTTCAGGATGGCGCCACAAACTTTGCAGGCCATCCGGCCAAAGGTCCAGCTGTAGTCCTGGGAGTAGTAGACGGCCCACAGCGGGAGGGAGAGCAGGAACAGCAGGTCGGAGACGCACAGGTTCACCATGAACGTGTTAGCAACGGTCCTCCGCGAGGTGCTTCCGTGCGCCAACACACACACCGCCAAGGCATTGGCTATGGTCCCCAGCACGGAGATAGTACCGTAGACGATAGGAATGACCGTCGTGGTGGGCACGGGGGACCAGCCCCTGCAAGCGGCAGGCGCGGTGGTGTTCACATAGACCTCCGGGGAGGAGGTGGAGTTGAAAAAAGAGACGTCATTTGGGACTGCCATCATGGATCTGGATGTTTACAAGGTTTGCTGAAAACAAAAGCAGAGCAGAGGTGGAGGGGGGGCTTGTTAGAAATCCTGCTGAAGGACTGCATTTCTCTACTCTGTAATCATGAGCTGGCTCCAGTGTCGCCTCTGATAGCTAATCACAGCGAGAACTCATTACGTCGTGCTGGAAGTTAACCAGGATGAAATGGTTTCAATCGAGTTTGTCCTCATTTACTCACCGAATTCCAAATATTCAAACTAACTTCAGGACATTTAAGATTAAACAGGTTTAATTGGAGCAGAAAAGGGATTGAAATAGAGAACATTTTACATTTATATTAAAATAATAATAAATTAAGTGGATTTGCAGTAAAAAAAATAAAATTACCTGGAATGAAGTCCAGTTCAGAAGTGGTTTTCGTGAAGTCCAGGCTTGACAAATGCTCCGCAGCCCCTCTAATAGAATCCTCCACAGCTGAGTGCCTCACACTGCATCACGCCTCTGTCTTCATGTGTGTCGACGAGACAGACTCTGAGAAACCAGAGGAGGCTGGAGGTCTTATAGCCCCCCTGAGCCTCTCAGCAGTGATTGCACAACGGGGGAAGTTACTCCACGTCACACCTCCATCCTCGCAGAGGGGCCGGACTGCACCTGGACACGAGCCAGAAGGCAGAGAAAAAGAAACTCCTTTTTGCTACTAGGTTTTAATTGTGCTTTTGTTTCCTCCCTCCCTCCTAGAGCTTCAAACAGAAATGGAAAACCAAGTCAAGATGTGAGCAAGAGGCACAAACGCAACCACTTCCCAGCTGAGATTGTGCGAGTTTTGGAACTTAACAAGATGCCTGTTCCGGCCGAGGCCTGTGACCAGGGGGGCGTTAATTAGCAAGAGCGTCGCACTTTAGGTTGAATTTATTCTGCCAGTGGTCAGATAAGCCATGGGAAATATTTACTCTGTCATTGCGGAAGTCAGTCACTGGGCCATAGGGAGAAGGGAGGGAGGCACAGCACACAAGACGAATTGGAGGAGGACAAGTTAGGACTGCAGGGAGTAAACCGCCAGATGAGAAAGAAAAAAGAAGCAAAAGCAAAGATTCCCTCCAGTGGGTTTTCATTAAAGCCTCTGGTGAAAGTTGATGAGGGTCGTGAGTAAGACTCAGCCGCTGATTGCATCATAACTCCTTTGACCAATGGCGTGTGCATGCACCCCCCTCCCACCGTAGTGCGTCTGCACATGCTTGTGTGCACCTGTGCTTTAATGACTGGATGTAATTAATATCAGCCTGGCATGCAAACACTGAAGCGGTGCTCGTGGAAGTGTTTTCAAGTGTGCGCACGGCAGTCTATCGAGCATCTGTCAGGATGTGACAAGGTGTAATAGCCGTGGGAAAGCTGACGGCGAGGAAGAAGGATGGAAGCCAGAGAGAAAGCTGTGAATTGTGAACAAGAAAAGAATTTACAAAAAAAAAAAATCTGTAATGTTCTGTAACTGATGTGTGAGTTGTACATTCTGTCAAATTTATGCAATATGTTTGGTCTGTTATCCTAAACTGAACTGGCACAAATATTCATCTTTCCATATGTTTTTCTTTTTTGATCCAGAAAACTAAAAGCACAGACAGACATGCCAGAGACCCTTCAGGCATGAAGCAACCAAAGAACAGAAATTTATGGCATCTCTGAAGCCAAACGAAACACAAAAAGACTGAAGAACCAGAGTAATGTCTGTGCCGCTCAGTTTCCCTCTGATGTTGAAGAAGTGAAGAATATTTGCTCGAGTCCTAACGAGTGATTTACTGCCTGTTCCGCTTTACTAAAGAGAAGACGTTCCCAAATACTAAAATGGGAAATTACAGCATTACAAAACTTTGTTGTAAACACGGAGCGGGAACATTTTCCTGAACACGATGACCCGTTCCTGCACAACATATTCAATAAAAGTGTCTCCGTGAGTTAGAAGTACTATTTTATTGTATTTATTTAGAAAAACTACCAGTGAAACCTTTCCTCTGGACCTCTGAGCCTCTTTACCACCTCTGTGACATAGATTCCCTAAAGAAATTTAAAATTTACATCACTGGTTAAAAGTTTTAAAACACCCAAATTATCCCATATTAATTCTGCAATTCAAGGTGATGAATTAAATAATAGCTTAAAATGGTACAAAAGCTATTTCTAAACTTTGACAGGAAGAGCCAAAGTCTCGGCTGAATCAGAGGGCATGAGAGTCAGCAGCTGCACAGGCGGCGCTCGGGGAAAAACAGTTTCCTTCTGGTCACGGAGAACAAGCTTTTCCTGTCAAAAGGAACATTTTCATCTGTGGGGTGACTTCCATTTAAGAAAGTCATCACATCAGTCTTTGTTGGAAAATTAAAGAAAGGCTTTTATTACAAACAACTCCAAATTTAAAATCCGTATCTACAGTGTGCAACATCAACTGTCAAACATGGAAGAAGAAGTGTGATGGTATGGGTCTTTTGATGAATCAGTCAGTGATTTGTACAGAGTGAGAGGCTTTGTAAAGAAACTTTTATTTATTTATTTATTTGGTAGCCATGCAGTTCCTTCTGGAATGTAACTAGTTAGTCAGACATTCAGCCAGAACCGCATGAAGAGGAGAGAAGTGCAAATTGCCAATTTACACTGAAGAATTTTCAGTAAAATCCTGAAAAAATTAAGGTATTTTAAAATATTTCAGCTCACACCTCAGCTTCTAAATTAATTAATTTACAAATCGTAATTAATGTAGTTAGAATTATGGATGTGCAGAAAACAGAATTGCTGCTTTTATTACAAGAATACAAGAAACCTCATTAAGGATTGCAGAAAAAAAAAAAAAAAAACACCCACAATAAAAAAATTGTTGCACTTTTATTGTGAAATTATTTACATATCTGCTGTTTTTTTACGCTAAGATGCTCTTTTGATTAAATTTATGTTTTAAGTTGCATCATTTTCCAGTTATATTATATAAATGATAAAATAAGGTAAAAAAAAAAAATAGTGCTCAATCTGAGATTTTTTAATTTTACTTTTTATTGTGTTATAAAAGTATTGTGAGGACTCTGATATGCAAACTTAAATAACTCTGGGGCCAAAAAAGACTTTCCCAGTTATTATGCACAAGCACCCAAAACACCATTTTTATTATTTTAAATTATAAACAAGACAATTTAAAGATACTTTTGAATACGTAAATAACATGCAAAAATAGAAAGCTCAACAGAGCTACAGTTGGATACATTTCTGCTCATGAGGCAGTTTTCTTTTTTTTTTTTAGTCAGTGAAAATAGCAATTTTGTACGTTTTTGCTTACTCAGCATCAGTGATTTCATTAGATCACATGGGAGTTTTGTTACTGCAGCTTTGCTCCATCGAGCACCTTCTAATTCAATCTGCGTTTCTCCCCCTTTACATTTTTTTAAACCGTGTCTACATTCGAGTACGCCGACAACAAAGCTGAGTCACGATTCCTCAAATACCTCCTGTGTTTGGCAGCGGAAGGCTCTGAATCACAACGTGTGAAGGTTGAAGGATTTACACTTCATGCATGTGTGGGAGATTTGTCTAAAAATCTAAACACAAACTCGACGAGAAGCTTCTGTACGTGGAGGAGATGAGAGCGGATGTAGATCCTCAAAACAAAACCCTTCATTAACTTCACATTTCCACTCTAGAAATCTTGTTCTTTAGCAACATAAAATGATTTTGAAGTTATTCCTATTTGAAAAAGTGGGTTTTGTGCACAATTGTACACATAAACTTTTATGAAATCATGTTAGACTTTCTAAAAAAAAAAAAAAAAACAGAACAGATTTATAAAACACATGTGGGCATTTCTCAAACTCAACAGTTGAAGCTGTTATTTCCTGTGTGACATCATTAGTAAAGGCAACATTTAAAAAATGGATTTGGAGCTAAATTCAACTATTTTTGTCTGGAGGATTATGTCAGACTGGACATGTGACGAATACTCAAAGGTTTATTGAGCAAACTTAAACATGACCCATAAATAAATAATAAAATAAAATTTAAAAGAAAAATATAAAAATAAAATAAAAATAAAAATGTAAAAATACAATGTAAAATAAAAAAAGTAAAAAAAAAAAATTAAAATAAAATTAAAAAAAAAACGTAAAAATTCTAAAATAAAAAAAATAAAAAATTAAAATAAAATTTTAAATAAAAATAGAACAAACTAAAATAAAACAAAACCACATAAGTGTTATTAGGGCACCAAACTAGATAACCTGACACTTTTAACCTACACTGGGGATCATTAACACAACTCAAAACAGCTGTGGATGATTGACAATCTCAATCTGCTGAGACCGACCGGGAAAACTTGATGGCAAGAGCCAAAAAATATCACTACAAACCCAAACTAGAGTGCACACATTTTAGTTTTTAAAGATTCACTTCCAAACATTTCTCTCTTAAACATGGAACAGTTTTAACTCAGATTAAAAGTATACTTTGAAATAAAGTTTTGCTGTCACAGGAGTTTTTGGTAAATCAAATAAAAAAAGGAAAGGGTTCAAAACCCGATTTGAGGACCAAAATAGTTGTTTTTGCACATTTTATACACTGAGAATCAAGAAACATAAAAGATTTAAGAATCGGAATTAAGAATTCTTTCAAACGCTTTAGATATTTCCATAATAGTCCCTGAAAGTCAACCAGAATTTGACAATATACAACTGCAGCCCTGCTAATTCAATGTCTAACACTCCTTTTGTCTTATCCTGTTTTTTTTGTTTAATTCCACCAAAAGGAAAAAAAAATCAATTTAAGAAGAAAACATACAGACATTCGTCATGGTGGGATCAAATTTAATCAAAAACGTATTATGTTTTACCAAAGATAAAAAAGTAAAGCTTTACTTTTTGACTAATAAATACAGTTAACTCTCCTGTTATGTTTGTTTTTGAGGAACAGCTTTGATGTTCGCTTCCATTTGACTCACAAAGAGAAATTTGTACACGTTGATTACGCTAAAAAAGTCAATCAGCAAAAGTTTTAAAGTGGAAAAATATTTGTTCAATATTTGTTTTATTTCAAAATGGGTCAATTTGACCCAGAGCATAACAGGAATGATGACTATAGATGGTGGCAAACTTTATATTTTTAAGGGATTTATTCAGTAGAGACCCATAAAGTCAATTTGAATATAAATTTGGAACCAACATTTTCTTTGTTATTATTTTCATGGCATTTTTTTGTATTTTCACCAATGCTAAGTCTCAAAGTCGGTTTTACACTGAGGTTTATTCAGGTTTGTCTCTTTTTGTTAAGTGTGAGCCGTTATGATGGTTGGGGGCATTCTGTGATTTTATGTTTTTATTTTAATTGTTTTAAAGGGCCAATATCGTGCAAAATCAACTTTTAAGTCTTATATAATCCCTAAGCATTCCTCTAAAACCGCTCTGAAAAATGATCCACAGAAGCGAGTCTTCACACTGTGATGTCACAAAGTGTGGAACCGCCCCTTCCAGGAAGAGTCTGCGCTGCCACCCCCACCCCAGGCTAACAACCACTTTCTCCGTCCATCTTTAAAAAAGTTCAGATATTGTTTGTTTTCGTAGGCAAAATGCAGACATGCTGCTAAGACCGACTCTAGGATGATGTCATGAAATGGGCGGTGCCTCAGAGACCAAGGCGTCCTACTTATCAAAAGAGCTTGTGAAAATAACTCATTGTTATTGTATAATCATTTAAATATGGATTTAGTTTACTCTGAAAGGCATAAGAATAGCATCATAAGAACCCTTTGTGCTACTGCTGGATGACAAGTGCTTTATTAACAAAGTTTAAATTTAAATTATAGTACATACTGTAATCTTCATACTTTTCATAGGAAATGTGTGCAAAGCTGCCCACTGTACTTGGATTGCTCTCGTCTTAGAGCAGGGTGTCAATCACACAGGAGGCCAAAATCCTAAACACACCTTATGTCGCGGGCGAACAGGAAAAACATTTATTAAACACTCTAAAACTAAAATTGTAAAACTTCAAAACCATAACTTTTAACCATAATTATGAACTAGATTTATTTATTACCTGTAATAATGTTTGTGTGAATGCTGCAAGCTGAATTTGGGCGCTGAAGATGCTAAAATTAATAGCTGAAAACGCTGCAGCTAATAGCTGAAAAAGCTGAAGCTGATAGCTGAAAAAGCTGAAGTTGATGGCTGAAAAAGCTGAAGCTGATAGCTGAAAATGCTGAAGTTGATGGCTGACAACGCTGAAGCTGATAGCTGAAAATGCTCAAGTTGATAGCTGAAAATGCTGAAGTTGATAGCTGAAAACGCTGAAGCTGATAGCTGAAAACGCTGAAGCTGATAGCTGAAAACGCTGAAGTTGATAGCTGAAAACGCTGAAGTTGATGGCTGACAACGATGAAGTTGATAGCTGAAAACGCTGAAGTTGATAGCTGAAAACGCTGAAGTTGATGGCTGACAACGATGAAGCTGATAGCTGAAAACGCTGAAGTTGATAGCTGAAAATGCTGAAGTTGATAGCTGAAAACGCTGAAGTTGATAGCTGAAAACGCTGAAGTTGATGGCTGACAACGCTGAAGCTGATAGCTGAAAATGATGAAGTTGATAGCTGAAATCACTAAAGCTAATAGCTGAAAACGCTGAAGCTGATAGCCAGCTAAAATTCGCTAAATGCCAAATTAGCCAAAAAATTAGGTTAGCCAAAACAGCTAGCATGTAGCTGAAAAAAATAGCTAAACTTCAAAATAGCCTAAAAAACTGAAAAAGCCTAAATTAGCCAAAACAGCTAGTGTGTAAATATTAGCCTAAATCAAAATCTGCCTAAAAACTTAATAAGAAAAGGCTAAATTAGCCAAAACAGATAGCATGCAGCTAAAATACAAACTAAACTCCAAAAGAGCATAAAAAATCTTAGTAAATGCCAAAATAGTCCAAAAAGCTAGCAGAATGCCAATTTTTTTTAAGTTTAAAACCATATTTTTTTTTAATAATTATGAATAATAACAATGCAAGAATATTATTCCAGAATAAATTAATTTAAACCTTAAATAACTTTCAGTATTTTACTCTCTATAAAAATACGTTTTATACAAGTTTGAAATAAACGGCAGACAACATCGGGCCTTTAATAACAATAAAACAAAATTACCTGGAGGGCCGGATCTGGCCCCCGGGCCTTGACTTTGACATGTGTCTCAGAGGATAGCATTTAAAGGTTTTATTCTAAATGTTTCGACCCCTTTGAATGCAGTTTTTCTTCTATTGTCTGACGCCCAAGACAATAGAACTCCACAAATGTTGGGGGTCGACTCTTGCAAGTGTTAAATCAGCTTCTAAAGAGGCGGCGGTGCCAGCAGCACCAGATGCAGACATGAAAAAATCATCAGCTCCTGCACTCCAACACAAACAAGAGGAAGATGTGAATACATAAATATATACACTGTAGCATTAACAAACCCCCTTAAATAGCTTCTGTTGTGTTTATGTTTGTCGCTGATAGAAGTGCTGTGTGTTTATTTGATGATGGGGGACCCTGAGAAGATAACCAGCTCAAGCAAGAATTCTCCCAAAGTCCTCTGAGGAAATTCCAGCTCACGGAGTTGAAAGGTCAGATGTCAAGGTCCTGCCCCTCCTGCTTCCTTTCTGCTAGTTGTTGAGTAAAAACATTTTTTTAAAGTGTGCACTGTGGCCTACATGATAGAAAAAAAAACTCCCTATCAGTGGTGAGAACATTTCTGGAGCTGTTGTTTGTGTGGGATGCTGTAAGCAAAGGGCCACATATGTGGAGAAGACCCATGAGAGGAGTGAGATGAAGCCAAAGTTAGCTTCACATCTTGCCGGGGCTGGGGGGCTCCTCGGCGTCTCACAGCTTCCATCTACACCACGTCTGTCTCTCCTGACATGTTGTGAGGGGAACAGCTTTCAGGGCTCCCAGCGTTCCCACTGAAACACTCTGTTCCGTGTGGTTTTACTTTTTGTTTTTTTACTGAAAACGATCACAATAGCATGCAAATGAGCCCGCACATCCAGTCTGGATCCCACATGCTGTTCTCTCATTTAACCGCCCATGTGAACATGTGGACCGACCCAGACCTCGGGGTTAGGACACTGGACGGGCTCACGCTGAGACTATGAGGTCCGTGAATCCTGCTTCGGTTCCTCTGAGGAGCAGTGAACGTGCCATAAAGACGTGAACAGATCGCCTTCTTCCAGCATCATGCTGGCAGCGAGTGTGAAGGCAAAAGCAGAAACACATGCCGCCGAAACTCCTCAAAGAACACGTGTGGCTCCCTGCGTGTTCCACATGTCCTTAGCTGGTGTTTCTCTTTACTGAAAACACTTCCAAAAAAAAATTAAAGGATTTTTAGTCAGTCTTATGGGCTTGAAGAAGTGATGATGCATCCATATGGGTAGTGCAGGTTTTTGGGTTGCCTGGGCCTGTGGAGCGTCGTAGAGAGCAGTCCAATCAGGAAAAGAAACAACAGCCATTATGCTCTGCATGTGGTAACTGTATCGGGGAGTGTTCATGAGGCAAATGAAAGTTGAACTTACTTCTAATTTTATTTTATTTTATTTTTTTTTACAATAATCAAGTTATAAGTTGAGAATTTATGATAATAAGGTGATACATCTATGAGGCAAAAAGCTTTTGACTCTGAACCATAGAATCAACAAAAGAAAAAAAAATATCTTCTTTCAGAACAGGGTTGCGATTATGTTGACTTTAAAATCGTCGACCATTAAAAAATGTAGATTTTTACTAACGTCAAATATTAAAATAATTGACTATGAAAATCATTATTTAAAAAAAGATGATTATTAAAACTGTTGATTATTAAAATTGTCGAGAATTACAAATATTGACGATTTTAATAGTTGATGATTAAAATTGTCGACTACTAAAATCGTCAACTTTTATTAACGTCAACAATTAAATCGCGACTATTAAAAACGTCAACTTTTATTAACGTCAACAATTAAATCGCCGACTATTAAAAGCGTCAACTTTTATTAACGTCAACAATTAAATCACCAACTATTAAAAATGTCAACTTTTATTAACGTCAACAATTAAATCGCCGACTATTAAAAACGTCAACTATTAAAAGCGTCAACTTTTATTAACGTCAACGATTAAAATCGTCAACTATTAAAAACATCAACTTTTATTAACGTCAACAATTAAATCGCCGACTATTAAAAACGTCAACTATTAAAAGCGTCAACTTTTATTAACGTCAACAATTAAAATCGCAGACTATTAAAAACGTCAACTATTAAAAGCGTCAACTTTTATTAACGTCAACGATTAAACTTGTCGACTTTTAAAATAATTGACTATTAAAATAGGCATTTATTAAAATCAACTATTAAAACCAATGATTATTAAAACCGTTGATTATTAAAATTGTCGACAATTACAAATGTTGACAATTTTAATAGTTTATGACTAAAATCGTCGACTGTTAAAATCGTCAACTTTTATTAAAGTCAACGATTACAATTGTCGACTATTAAAATAACTGAGTATTAAAATCGGCATTTATTAAAAAAATCAACTATTAAAAACCAATTATTATTAAAATTGTTGACGAATACAAACGTTGACGATTTTAATAGTTGATGATTAAAATTGTTGGCTATTAAAACTGTCGACTATCAATAAAGGTAATTATTTTAATAGTTGATGATTAAAATTTTTAACTAATAAAATGTCGACTAATTACATGAATAGCCGCTAATAAATGACTATTAATATCACCGACTGTTAAAATCCTCAACTTTTTTATTTGTTGATTTTTAAAATGATCGACAATTATTATCGTTGATTATTAATATCGTTGAATATTAAAATCATTGACCATTACGATCGTAGGATGATGTTGTCGTACGTTACTCTTTGACACACTCTAGTCCAACGGAAACTAACCTATTAAACTATCTGGCTCGCCAAATTGGAGTGAATTATTTTTAAAATCCTTTAAAAGTGTTTTATTTTCCTTTAATCTCTCTTTTGGTCCAGATCTTTGTTGTCTTTCTCTAAGTTTGTGTTTTTTCCACACTCACTAAAATGAACAATAAAAGCCACGCTTTGGTGGTTAAAAAAAAAATCCAAATTTTTCTGATTTAAAATATTAATTTTCAGTTAAAATGAACCCTCTGATACGTAAATTATGAAAGTCTTGGTCAAGATTTTTTTCACAAATGTTTTTATCCTTCTCAGAAACCAATACAATCAAAAGAAAAGATTTTTAGTTGCTCTCCACTGTAGTGACCACCATGCACCTGATTTACACCCAGTTTTTGTCCAGATTCTGTCATTTTTCTTTATCTTACGAGCCGCTTTTCTCCTTCACAATCTACTAGAATTACGCTGATCGTGCTAACACTTAAAAAATGACAGTAAATCAAAATCCAAACCAGCAAGTACAAACTTTTGTTGTATTTTATTTTATTTTTCGCACAATTTGACCTCTGAATAAGGGTTTGATGCACCAACCACTAAAAAATAAATAAATAAAATCATAACCTCTCTTCTATGTTGGGTTATTACCTGATTGCAGTTCTTAACAATAAATTTGTATTAAAAAAAATAGAATGAAAACTATTTTTTTCTGCTTTTAAGTGCAAAGTATCAGTATTGAGTTAGACTTTAATGCCCCCACAGTTTAAAATTTGTAACATTTTTCGATTGTGTGTCAAATAGAGTATATTTAGGCGCTGATTCATTCAGACACTGATAACAAAATCTGATTAATCAAAATTACATCAGAAAAAAAACTGCACTTTGTTTTGATGTTTCACATTTTGCTCTAATCTGTGAAATGATTACAAAGTGTTTTAGTATAATTTTAAAAATTGATTAAGATTAAATTAATCTGTGAAGTTGTAGCATTTAGTGAAGCAAGTCCTGTAAAAATCTCACATTTAAAAGGCTGGCAGTGGAAAATGATTGATCGCAAGAACAGCTGTTTTTTTTTCCATTACACTCCGTCAAACTATGTAGCTTTACTAAGGAAACAAGCTTAAGGGAGCATGAGATTGTGCATCTAGACGGAGCCATAATGACACAACAGCAACTAAAAAACAACAGCAAACACGATGATAAATGACTCCTATGAACAAAATTGGCACTTCTGTTAACTAATACTATTTTAGAGCCTTTTTTTTATAGAAAATCTTCACATTGGCTGTTTTTAACAACAAACATATTAAGGGTTAAAATGAATAAAATGAACAAAAATTTAAAGTTATTTTTCTATTTTATCAAAAACGTAAAAGAAAATTATGACATTTTACTTCGTCTCTTATATATATTATATATTAAAGTCTGAAATGACAAAGAATTAATTGAAAATTTAAACAATTGATCTAAAAAGTCACATTCCTCTGTGTGATATTTTAACCACAAAACCCTAAAAATAAGTAAAGTAAAAAACACCAAAACAAGGTAGATTTAGGTTTATAAATGTTCAAAAGTCTGACATTTTTATAAAAAATAATGGGAAAATAATTTAAAGGTACATTTAATTTAAAAAAAAAAATGTTATGACTACTTTTGGAAGATTAAAAACAAAAAGCTAAATATTACCTATAAATAAACCAGATTATAATTGTCAAATTTTAGCCTTGTGAAAATATAATGAAACTTCAAATGCTTTATTTTACTCTTTTATAAAAGTTGTCCATGTAAAAGGCATAATCTCTGATTAATAAAAACAAATCTGACATCATTTTTCCACTCTTTTATTGACAAACTGGAGATCATTCTTCATTCCTAAAAGCAAAAGTACATTTTAAATCTGTATTTGTGGTTTATTTAAGGATTCAGGAAATGGGTCTGTAGAAATGTGTTGTATTTGACTCCACAGTGGAAAAGTCCCGATATAAATTCAACAAAAATAGAGATTTACTTGGAGTTCCTCAGATCACAGAGGAAGATAATAATTACATCCATGACAAAAAGCAGCAGCACTATTCCGTCTTTTAGAGTTTATGAGCTGAATTTTCCGCTGATATTAAATGAATGACTTGCACATGTAAACGGCATGAAACACAAACTGAAAGTGAATCTATCAGTGATTTCTGACGTTTCTTTCCTGTAAGAGCGCCGACGCTTTGATGCAGCTGCTGCTACATGTGGATGCTTCCTGCACAAATGCAACCAGCGTGGGCAGAACGCCAGATAACGGGACGTTTAGGAGTCCCGGTGCTCAGCAGTCGTGTCTCTCCTCAGCTGCGCGTGCTGTACAGGTCTTCATCTTCCGGGCTGGACTGGCCGAAGTCCATGAGAGCCGGGTCTGGCTTGAAACTGGAGCCCTCTGGAGGGAAGCAGGAGAAACAACACGGCGTCTCACTTACATGACCAGAAAGATCAGCTGAGAGCAGCAGAGCGTCTCCGGAGTGTTCTTAGATGACCGAACCGTCTAATGAGCGCTAAATAAAACCGGATCAAGCTACACAGTCCTGTAAATCAGCCTTCATTCATACATTTATCGCCCATTCACTGCAGTCGGTGTGGACTTTTTTAAGCCCACAGGCTCAGGGGAAATGTCCCCCAACAATTACCCGACAATCATCCTTTGCTAATTACAGCAGCTGTATATGAGCAAACCTTGAACCTCCTATTTAATGTTGCTGCAGAGCCTCATATTAGCTGCACTTAATGGATATAAACGTGCAGTTGCTTGACTGAGTGCAGCCATCGTTCCGTGGATGTACTTCAGGTAGAAAGCAGTCTGCATTGTGCGGGTTCAGATCCTTAAAGTGCAACTTTTGATCAAAAGTTTTCCCAGAGGTCTTTTAATTACGATTGTGGCGTTTTTAGCCAACATTAAAAATGATTTTTAGGACATAGTTTCTGCAGAGCTGCAGTAGTTCATTAGAAATTCGCCTCTGAGTTGTGGGCGGGATTAGTGGTGCAGAGTAACCCCGCCCCCTTGCCATCACTTTTGCTAAGAGCGTGGAGCAGGGAGCTTTTGGCTTTTTATGTCACAAATACTCTCCTTTTTCAATCTCCATTTGTAAATCTTTCCTGTTTTACAACTATTTAAATACAGAAATACAATTTTAAGATTAATTTTTATTTATTTACGTTCTCCGTCATCGAAAAGATGCCACAAGAACCCTAAAAAGACCATTTTCATCGGAGTGGCTCTTTAAGGTTCTTGAAAATAAGCTGTGCTCTTTGGAACTAAGAGGATTACAAAATGTCCATGAAGCTCTGAGAGTTCTAACGTAGATTTGACCAACATGCCTCATATCTGCTCCACTGGACGGACATGTTGAAATATGGAAGCCAAATCAGCACCTCCAACTATTTCCTGATCCATCGTCTTTGTTACCTGACTGAAAAAAGGAATTCTCAAGTCCTGGTCTCCCAACTCCCTCTACTCCTCCTGCTGCTGCTCACCTGGTTCAGGTGTGTTCAGTCAGCAGCTCTTCCCTCCCTGTTTTCCAGTTCTTTCATTTTCTCACATTCTGACCCACTCCAATGAAAATGAATGCTCTTGTAGCATTTTCTTCATGATGGAGGATAAATATACAACAATTCAAGATTAAAACTGAGTTTCTGAGTATTTCTTTATTTGAATCATGCTAGATCAGAAGCAGATGTAAACCAGAAGTTTGAACAAGTTTGGGTTCGTGACGCAGCAGCTGCCACGATGCATCTACCTACAGACAAACGGGTCCATGTACGTCTTCGTTTTCCTCGTCTGAGCCGTTATCTGGCTCCAGTATTACTGTTTTTTTTACTTCGCTAATGCTAGCTTGGGCATTGAGGCGCTTCAAGCTAGCAGGAGAGAGTGTAAACAGAGGGCTGATGGGAAGTTGGAGGAGGCTAACTTCTGCACCAGCTCAACTCAGAGGCTGCTCTGCAGCAAACATCTCTTCAAAAGACGAGACAAGTTTTTGATTTTGGCTCAAAACTGCATAAATCACGATTAAAAAAACACTGGGAATGAGTTCTGAAGAGGTTTGAGGTGATTTTGTGTTTGTTTAGAAGTACATGTGATATCAAAGAAAACAAAAAGGAAGTTGTTGTGGTACCTGTGCTGTTTTCTGTGGCCGGCTGCTGAGCGGGTGACTGCTGCGGCTCTAACTCGGCTACAGGCTCGGATGAATCAACGCCAGGTTCTGTGGAGGATGCATGAATGCAACAACAAATTGAGAGGCAGTTTATTGTGAGTTCCTATAAAGTTTTTTAAATGTTGTTACTAAAATGTCGAAGACATTCGATACCTGATGGCACATCTGAAGGTGTGACTGCAGGAGGAGGTGTGGACTCGTCATCTGCAGAGGTTTCTATGGAAGACTCAACTGGAGCATTCTCAGTTTGTGAGGAACCTGTGGACTCCACCGATGATTCGACGGAAACTTGTTTTCCCTCCTCGCTTCTCGCAGGAGCTGCCGATTCATCAGTGGGAGGAGAGGGTTGCGTCTCTTCAGGTAAAGAATCCCCTAAAGAAGCTGCACGGGGACGAAGACCTCCATCGTCATCACCAATCGTTGTGGGTAACAAGAGACGGAGAGGCGAGAATCGATGTCTGACAGGAACGTACCTGAGCTGGGCTCTGTTGGGGGCTGATGGGTGGATATTTCTGACGGTTCCTCCTCTGTCGTGACGGGAGCGACGGGCTCATCGGGGGCAGGAGGAGACACGTCGGTGACGGCAGGACTCTGGGATGAAGATGGGTTTGGTTCTGTAGCTGCCTAAATAATCAACATTTAGATTAAAAATACATGTTTTTTTATTAAAAATGCCGTTATCCCATGAATAAAGCACATTCAGCTCACTGAAGGTAAGAGTTTTCATAAAAGTATAAAAATAGCGACACAATAAGCTGATTCCAGCACATTGAATAAACCAAACGGAGTTTCTTTGGGGAGAAAACATTCATTGAGAAAAGAGTTTCCATTATTTGGGCTAAAGGGTTTGTTTTAATCACACTCTAAAACACCTTTCTTTTTTTTGGCTGATTTAATTCACTTGTTTGCTTATTCAAATGAATGCCTGACAACCTGTGGCTGCGGAGCGAGGATCTCCGTGGAAACCGGCTTCTTGGAGGCGAGCAGCGAGGACGCGGCGGCGCTGCTCCACCGCCCCGCGGCGTACACCTTCCTTCCCGTCACCTTGGGAGCGCGAGAGAAGGCTGTTCGTAATCGGGATGAGGAGACTTTTGGGCGCAAAGCAAAAGGGTTGTTACCTTGAGCGCTGTCACGGCTTGGGCGGGGTAGCACACCGACGCTGCGGCGCTCATCAAGCCCAGAGGAACAGCTAACCTCTTAAAACGAGAGCCTGAAATACGAGATTAACACAAAAACAACATTCATGGATGCGTTTGTAAATCCTGTAAAGATGTTTCGAACAGATATTATTAGGAGAAGATTTATTTTTGGCTTTTTGCAGATAATAGTCTAAATGAAGTTCTAAAGAACCAATCAGATACCAGATCAAAGGAGTTCAAACCCCTTTGATCATCTTTGATTCTATTTTAAATGAGTGTTTTAATTATAATTATGCAGTTTTTTTGTCTAAATCAAAAAAATGTTAATTTTTTTGGACTTAATTAATCAGAAATTCACCTCTGAGTTGTGGGCGGGACTGTTGGCACGGAACAACCCCGCCCCCTTTCCCCTTGGAGCAGACATATCTGAGTAACAAAAACTATAATTTTTATCTACTCGATTTGAATAAAGAAATTCTCATAAATGGAATTTTGATCATAATTTTCTTGATTTCATTTTAAAAAAATGCCCCAAACACATGATAAAAACACGCTTTTCATCGGAGAATCAACCTTCTATGAAGATCTATGACTTACTCTACAACAGAAACAGAGTTAGTACTATCGAACGGAAGGACAAAACTTTCTGATGTGGTGCGCAGCTTCTAAGTTAAAAACAAGATAACTGCAACCGCAGAGGCTGCTCTTCGACTTCTCAGCAGACGATAAACTGCAGACTGCTGCTGCAGGATTTGATCAGCAGCTTTCACACACATTCCTGCCTTAAGTCCAAATATAATTTATTATTTTAGGGCACTAAGTAAAATAATATTTAGTCTAAAAAGAAGAAAATATTCACCCTGAAAAAAAAGAAAAAACAAATACTAGATATTCTGCCTTAATTTCAAATATTACTTTAAGAAACTATAAATAAATCAACAGGATTCTTATTTCCTTTATTTAAATTTTTCTTTTTCCAGAAAACGAGCCTCAAATTCCTCCTTAGATGCAAACGGGAAACGAGCGTACAGGAAATATTCAGAAATAGTGGTTTAACGTGCGTTGAGCTCTTGGAGTGGGAAGTTATCGTCTCAAAAACTCGTTTTGTTCTTGTAATTAGCTAAAGTGGTTTCGGTAAAGATGCATTTGCATAATGATGCAGCCTGCAAAAGGAAAACTGATCATATCAACAAAACAAAAAAATGTGGGAAGAAACGTCGACAGAAATGAATCGCTAGTTTTCAATCATGAGAAACATCCGTTTTTTTTTTCCGTACTCTGAACATTAAAAATGTTGTAGGAAAATTAAGAAAAACGTTCAGACGCTCTCAAATGACATCCGCTGATTTCAGTCAGATTAGTGGAAACATTACAACACTTTTAAAAAAACATTTTTAATTGTAATGTTTTTGTGTTCTTCTATTTCCTGTTTTATTTATGTTTAATCCTCGGAGTACCAGTCTTGAATAAATTAAATAAAATACCAGATTTGACAGGAACTGTGTTTCTATAAATAGTCTGTTTTGTTGGTAAAATTTCCTGCTCAGATTTTTTTGGACTCAAAAACACAAATTTGCAAAGGAAACTGAGTTGTTTAATGACTCAAAATGCGGCTGTGGTGTCAAATCTGAATGTGATGTAAACACTTCTGTGTTTATTACTTCACCCTTTAATAAACTACAGATCATTAGTGTTTATATTTATAGATAATCCATCACTTTTCTCATATTGCTGCCCTCAAACTGTAATGTGTATGTTAAATTAATGTCTAATTTCTAGTGAAGTTGAGCATAAATCTGGAGTGACAAAAGTACCAAAGAATTTCTGGAAGACAAACCCTCAATTTTATTCAGTTTAGTCCACAGAAAGGAAAATATTGGGCATTAAGCTAAAAAATATAAAGAACTTGAGGCCTGTGTTTCTCAGAAAGATTAAAACAAATGCTGCTTCATAAAGGAAGAATAAAAAAAAAGTTTTTCATTAACAAGACAGATGTGTGAAAAAAACGGATCTAGTTTTACTTTTTAGTAAGAGGGAAAAATAAAATCAGTTTTTGAGTTTGTGAAGTCTGGCTGAAAATTTGAGTCAGAAATTTGAGATAAAATGGTTTTTAAATATATAATATATATTTTTAGTGGTACTTTTTATTATTTTTTAAAGCTTTTTGATAATGCTGATTTAAAAAAATAATAATTTTGGATGTTTCCGGTTTACAGAAGAGATAGTGACGAAAATCTTACTCAGAACTTAACAAGTTAATGTAATAGATTTAATTTTTTCAATTAAATCCTCCCAACTCTGGCTGTAAATCTAGTAGACAAACCAAAAAAAGTACATATTTCATCAGTTTGGCGTAAAAGTTCTCTGAAAATGATATTTTTGCATCTTTTTTCCTCTTAAAAATCACTAAAAAACTTTTTTTTTGTGTTTTTTTGGATCCAAACCGTTTACCTTTCCGAGCCAGGAACATGCCGAGCAGACCGGCCATGGTGATGGTTCCAAACCTGGGTAGAAACCCTGGAGGAGGGTCTATCAAGTAGTAGTACACATCTAAATAAGAAGTAAAAAAAAAAACAGTGAAAATGCAGCCACACCCAACATTTGACCCCCCTTTTTTCTATTTTTTAGCTGCCACTAACAATAGCAGCTAAATTTAAACAGTAGGGGTCATGGGTGATGTAGCAGAGAAACTCTTGATCTGGTTCAACAACACAAACAGGGCGATCGCCCACGCAGTTATTTTAGAGCGTCAGTCCGAAGCAATGTGAGGAAATGCGTATGCACGAGTGAAACTTCCAACTCCCTCGTCTTTCGCTCACCTTCTCCTCCGTGGTAGATATTCACGCTTCCGTTTTTCACAAACACACAGGCATCCTGCAGGGAAAAGAAACACACTCAAACCACAACAAAAAGCCACAAAGAACGCAGCTTTTTAAGCATAAAAACAGACACGTTTGACTCATTTGTTTTTTTTCTCTCCTTCAGTTGAAGAGAATCAAACTGTCAAATCTTAATGCTGAAAACCCCACAGCTGTGAAACTCTCTGCAACAGCTCCATTTCCTGTCAGCTTCTGAGGTGCTCTGCACTCCTGAGACTGCACTTAGCACTTGCAACTAACAGGATTGTAGAAACCGCAGGCGACAGGAGCAAAAGTTGAAGATCCGACTCTGCAGGTGCGAGATAAAAAAGCCTGCCTGCATGTTTTTACCCTCTCAGACCCGTTTCTACTCAAACTAAAGTGGTTTTCCGTTTGTACCAAAGTGTAGTACAGGATGTGTGTGACGTTTACGAGCTTCTCTTTATCACCGTGTGCACTTTAAGATAGTAAAACGTGAATACCTTTACAGCCTGGACCAGCGGCACGACGCTCTCTCTGGTTACGGTGACGCCCCTCTCTATCAGTCCTGGACTCTCTGCAACAAAAGTAGCTGGAGCGGAGTCTGGCAGGGGGGTGTAGATGTTCAACTGGAGGCACAAGCACAACAACTTAGCAGTCTGACAGTTCACTTGTGCAGAAAGTACAGGAAAAGCGTACCTTTGACCGAGACACCAGCCCATCGGCGGGCTCTCCGTTCACCGTGTACACGCGAATGGAAGCGATTCCCAGCACCGTCGGGACGGCCACCTTCACCACCTAAACCAAATCAGAGTTGAAGCGTCTTTATGTCAGATTTGAAATCACAGCTGAAAGTCTCCTGACTCATGGGGGACTTTCAGCAAAGCCACAGATCAGGGGCGTCTGTGATGGGGGGGCACGTCATATCCTCCAATCAGAACGAAGCTAAAGTTGTGTCATATTCTCTGCACTTTTTCTTTAGAGTAACTTCTTCTTTTCCTTTCGGCTTTTCCCTTCAGGGGTCGCCACAGCGAATCAGTTTCCTCCATCTAAGCCTGTCTTCAGCATCCTCCACTCTAACACCAGCCACCTTCATGTCTTCATTCACTGCATCCATAAACCTCCTCTTTGGTCTTCCTCTAGACCTCTTTCCTGGTAGCTCTAGACTCAGCATCCTTCTACCAATATATTCACTGTCTCTCCTCTGAACATGTCCAAACCATCTCAGTCTGGCCTCTCTGACTTTATCTCCAAAACCTCTAACATGTGCTGTCCCTCTGATGTATTCATTCCTGATCCTATCCATCCTGGTCACTCCCAAAGAGAACCTCAGCATCTTCATCTCTGCTACCTCCAGCTCTGCTTCCTGTCTTTTCTTCAGTCCCACTGTTTCTAGTCCAAACAACATGGCTGGTCTCACCACAGTCTTGTACACCTTTCCTTTCATTTGTGCTGAAACTCTTCTGTCACACATCACACCTGACACTTTTCTCCACCCATTCCAACCTGCTTGCACTCTCCTCTTCACTTCTTTTCCACACTCTCCATTACTCTGTACTGTTGACCCTAAATACTTAAACTCCTCCCCCTTCTTTATCTCTTCTCCCTGTAACCTCACTCTTCCACTCTGGTTCCTCTCATTCACACACATGTACTCTGTCTTACTGCGGCTAACCTTCATTCCTCTCCTTTCCAGGGCAAACCTCCACCTCTCTAACTCCACCTCCACCTGTTCCCTGCTCTCACTACAAATCACAATATCATCTGCAAACATCATAGTCCATGGTGATTCCTGTCTAACCTCATCCGTCAGTCTGTCCATCACCATTGCAAACAGGAAGGGGCTCAGAGCTGATCCCTGATGTAATCCCACCTCCACCTTGACGCTTGCCCTGCCATTGTCACACGCCTCTGGCTGTGTCTCAATGACACAAAGCTGTCTCTGCATCTATCACATGGCTCTGGCTCCATCAATTCATTCATTCATTCATCCTCTAGCTGCTCCGGAGGGACCTTGAGACATTCCAAGACCTCTCCTTTCCAGAGCAAACCTCTACCTCTCTAGATGTTCCTCCACCGGCTCCCACAATGTCATCTGCAAACATCTTGATCCAAATAGATTCCCTTCTAACCTCATCTGTCAGTCTGCCCTTCACTGCAGCAAACAACAAGCAGCTCAAAGATGATCCTACAAGCGCATCTCAACACTGTTTAATAGGGGCCACGTGGTTGCTGGAGCCTATCCAAGTTACCTAACCACAAGTCCTCTTTTATTAAAAAAAACGCAACTCCTTCTGACCCTATTTGTTCTTCTCCAGAAACATCTTCAAAGCTTAAGTTCAATCCGTGGTTCTCCTCTGACTTTAGCAGTGAGCATTTACTCTTCCATGTGTTAGTGAACATTTTACACATGCAAAAAAATAATGCTATAATCTAATCAAACTTTATTTATAAAAGGACTTTACATACAACATCAAAGTGCTTTATCGTAATATAAACACATTATTTACCCTTTAAAAAATTAGTACACTTGAAGTTTATGTTATTAAGTATACTTGTCTGCAAGTATAAGTAGGTTTATAGCAAGTAGCATTTACTTATAGTGAAGGAAGTGTAAAAAAAACTGTATACTTATTTAAACTAATTTGGAAAAGTTTTAGTTCATAATATTTTGATAGTTTATAAAAATTTAACTAAAGTATATTGCCTCAACTTTAGTAGAAATTAAATGTACTTGTAGTACAGTTAAATACGCTTTATTGTGCAAAAGATATTCACATCGTCAGCATTTTTCTTCAAAACTACACCATGCATTCAAACTCTATTGTAGAACAAAGTTGAAAACATGCTAAATAATATGCATAAGACAATTGTGCATTGAAATTAATGTTTTGGGAGATAAATCATCAATACGTGAACTCTAGCGATACTTTCTCATGTGTAATGTCGTCTCTGGTGTGCATATTGCTATTTTAGAGTCATTCTGGGTATGTATTAACTCATAACATGACTTAAATCTGTTTGTAAAAGTGACACGTGAAAAGAAACAACTTCAGCTGAGAGCAGAAGGTTTTAATCATGATTCAGGAAAGCTGAGCTAACGCTATTTTAGCATAGCGTGGACAGGCCGTTCATGAGTCCGTGGACCTTCCTGGAAAACTTTGATTATAAACAAAAGCAGCATAGTCACTGTAAAAATAAATAATGTTAAACCAGAATGTACAGCTCGGTTGAAATGAAAATATCAAAACATTCACCTTGGCCGCCATGACAGCACTCCGCCGCCCTCCCTCTTTTTTCTTCTTCTGTTCTGCCAGGTCTCGCGCAGCTTCCATCTGCTGGAATCGTAACACACTACTGCCATCTAGCGGATTGATGAGAAACCTACAGCTTTCTCGTGTCTTCTTCTTCAAATACCTTTCCGGTTGGCTACAGTATACACCATTTCTCGTGTCTGTTTCTGAACTCATCAATTTTTTTACAGGCTCCATGTTGAGAATAATAGATATGGAGCAATAGATAAGGTTGAATTGAGGAATAGAAAGGCAGTTGGTCCTGAAACATACATGTGAACAAGGGATGTAATTTATCAACAGAATCGATTTATATTCCTACGATTCAACCATATCAATTCATTGAATCAACCTATAAAACTATATTTTTTCCCAAAATGAAAATAATTGATTACATTGATATTGGAAAATACCATTTTGAGGTTATAATATAACTTAAAATTGACTGAGGGGAATTTTTGGCTATGAAGGTGTCCTGGATCAATTTTAGGTCAGTGAATCGGACCATTCAAAAGGAACCTATATCAACTCAAATCAGCAGCCACAAATTATGATACAAATCAAATCAAAGTTAAAATAAATCGTTACACCCCTACCATGAAGGCAACTCTACTGCCACCCCCCCTACCATGAAGGCATGGTAGGGGGGGTGGCAGTAGAGTTTCCGGGCTGTTTAACAAGATCTTGGAGGGTGAAAAGATGCCAAAGAAATGGAGGAGATGTGTCCTGGTGTCCATTTTTAAGAATAACGAAGATGAACAAAGTTGCAGAAGCTAAAGAGGAATAAAGCTGGCGAATCACACAATGAACAAATGGGAAATAATAGTGGCAGCTATGCTAAGGCCAGATGTGATCATAAGTGAGCATCAGTATGGTTTCCTGACAAACAGATGAACTACTGATTCAACATTATGCTTTGAAGATGGTTCTGGAGAAGAGCAGAGCTGCATTGTGTATTGATACATCTAAAAAAAAGTCTGGGACAGGGAGCTGTGGTTTGAATAAGGAAATCTGGAATAGCAGAGAAGTATGTTGGAGTTGTGCAGGACATTGTATGAGAGCTGGAAGACAGTGGTGATATATGCTGAAGGTGTGACATTGGAGTTCCAGGTGAAGGTGGGAGTCCACCAAGGATCAACTTGGAGCTCCTTCTTGTTCTCTACAGTGATGGACAGACTGACTGATGAGGTTAGACAATAATCTATTTAGATCATGAGGTTTGCAGATGACACTGTGATCTATAGAGAGCAGGAAGCAGGTGGAGGACCATCTAGGGAGGTGGAGGTTCAATCTGGAAAGGAGTGGAATGAAGGTCAGTAGCAGCAAGACAGGATATGTGTGGAAATGGGACAAATTTAAGTGGAACAGAGATAGCAGAGATGAACTAGGTGGAGGACTTTAAGCACTTAGAACAACAGAGAGTATTGTAAAGAAGCTGGAACCAGGTTGGAACAGGTGGCTCTAATGTGTCCAACTGCTCTGACAAAATATGCCAGCCACAAAAAAAAAGTGGAACTGGAGTTTTAAACATCAACATTGCCTGAAAATTTATAACCACAATGGCAATCGCACATTTATTACATCTTACCAGGTGATGGTTCAGCTTCTAGTAGTTGGTTGACACCAGTAAAGGGTTACATGCTTAAAGCACACATCCCTCTTTTGCCAGTATGACTGCAAAAAAAGTGTCAAAATCTATACAAGGTGGCCTGTTAAGTCCTGAGTTAATTTTTATTCTAGGTGCTCTGCTGTCTTCTGGATTTAAGGCCCCCTAGTTCCAAGAAGCCAAAATCAGACTTCTATTGAGAAATATAGATCTATTACTTTTTATATACAGTATTTTATACTGAGGTGCAAGGAATTAAAGTAATAAACTGGCCACCGAGATTCCTGATTGGCGAGAGTGTTTGTCATAGAAATGCAGACTCAAATAGTACCAAGGTATCACAGATTTGTGTTGTTAGTTGAGTTCAACACGTTTGTTTTGATACATTTTGCATAATTCCTTGACATTTGGAATGAAGTTTACACATTGAGGGTACAGAGGTAAACTGGTCGATATGAAGGGATTTTTGTGCCCCCACCACAGCAAAGTCACAGTTTTAAGATTAAAAATACATTTTTGAAAGCAAATATGTAATAATGTCATTTGCAAAGCATGAGTTTTGATCTCAAAACTGTGAATTTGCTTCTAATATGGTGGCACAAAAATCACTTCGTGGGTCAACTTCTGTTCAGAAGATGGTACATTCTGTTCCCTCATTGCATTCGGATTCATTAAAGTGTCCTTGAGCAAGAACCCCACATTGCTCCTGGTGGTTACATGTATGAATGTGTGTGTGCATGGGTCAATGAGACTAGGAGTGTAAAGTATTTTGGGCCTTAAAGTAAGCTAAAAAAAGCAGTATGCCATTTCTAGATGCTGAGGTGAAGTTGGTGCATTTTTTGTAGCCTCATCTACATAACACTGTTGAGGATATAGTATGGACCAATTTGTGATGTTTCTCCTGTACATATACGGTTGTCCATTTAAGGTGGAAAGTGATAGACTGATACATAATAGCCACAATCAATGGCCTCCTTCCCAACAGTTCTGTTGGACAAGTGGAGTATAGATTCTGAAATTGTGGCATCGATGGACGCTCAGTGCTTGTCTTCGCTTCGTTCGATAGCATTTTACAAACATAGATTAAGAAGATTGTGTTGTCAGTGACTCCAAAAAAAAAAAAAAAAAAAAAAAAACGACCTTAATAAGTAACAGAAAGCACATATTAACGAAGCATCAATCGTAGTGCAGAGGATTCCGTTTATTGAAGTCAATTTTTAACAACTTAGGTTTACAATCTGTATTTTTTTTGTAATATATATTCATATATATGAAACCATAAAAGGCTACTTTAGGAAGAATAAATGTCATTTTCTTTTCTTTTTTTTAATTTCATCTTAAGTCAGTTAATTTACAGAGTAACAGTAAGCTAATATAATCGTTAAAAAAGAGCAATATGTTCCTTTTTTTTATGTCGCAGTGCAACTTACATCTTACACACCTGTGCAATGTACCATGAGGTGTACACCCCTGAAAGAACACACAGTGGGATCTCCCTTTTCGGCCTGTTTCTGCAGGTCTGTATGCACGCAAAGATCTGGGAGGGATTAACACAGCCGGTGTCTGGAAATGAAAACTCTCCAAAGTCTTGAGTCTACAGTATGTGGCTTGCTCAGCAGAGCAGCTGCTGGAGAGTAGAAGACCAACACTACAGATGAAAAAGAACTGCAGACTGGAACTCTTTGAGTGTTGGTTGTAGGAAAGCCAGAAAAGAGAAGGTTGGGAGGCACAGGGAAAGTGCTTGCATCGTTTAGTTTCTTTGTGGTACTCTCAAGCAAACAAACAAACCATTCACAACACATGATCTCTGTGGGCTTTTTTAGTTTTAGTGTGACAATTAAAAGAAAAAGGTGCACAAAACTACAGTAAAATATGAAGAAACCAGTACAATGTGGTGCAGCAGGTGCTACATGTCTCTCAGTCTTAGACACTAGGTGGCACCGTTGAGTCCTTGGCCTGGTATTGCAGACGAAATGATTCATCTGGCTTTCACAGACACTACAGACCCTTTAGCAGGTCGTCAGCCACCCAGCAGTAACTACATGCTGGGAGGAAATGTCACAATAGCTTTCACTGCCGTCACGTGTCTGCAGCTATTTTCCTCACAAACAGAAACGGTCCTATGCGGATGCTAACGAAGGATCTGGATCAGTTCGAGAAACTGAGTGACAAACCTCAGCTGTTGTACAGTGTGTGTCGTTCTGGAAAAGAAAAAAACCCGTGTGAGCACAAACAAAAAGAATTCTTCAACAGTACTTCTGCATGAATGGTGCGCTACGAGTCTGATTATCTGGCACACATTTATGATTAAAAGAAAGATAAAAATCCACAGTATTTCACCCATTTAGAAAAACCAGTTCGGGGTCTTTCTTCATGCAAACCAGGAGACGCCTCAGCCGTGGCACAAACCAGTAAAAACTGTCAATCAGCTGTCAGTGATGGTTGTCGCTCGCCTCCTAGTTGCTCAACTGCTGAGCATCCTGCATCTACAGAGTGAAGAGGGGGACACTGCAAAACCTTGGCATAGAATACATCATACTTTACATTATATCTATGACACAAAAACGTAAATAGATTTCATATATTCTCCTATGTTTAAATATATTTGTAGGCTGTACACAAATCTTTAGAAAATGAGACGGCAAATGCATTTACCTGATATTTAACAGCAATGGTATCGAGGCTGATGAGACATAGACCCTGTGATGCAGCCAGTGAGATATATAGAAAGTGCATTCTTTGTAGTGAGTGACTCCTTTGCATTCGCTGTTTAAGGAACAACACAAACAAACAAAATAAAAGAAGGAATCGTCTTGCAAACTCTCCGTTTTTTCCCTCCGCTACCTCTACAAGCATATCACAGTGGTAGTGGAACGCAAACATTTACATCCTATACACAGCAGTATGCACATATGAACAAGTCTGTGAAGACTAGAAGGGCTGAGGGAAAAAAAGGGGAAGGATGCGAGGAAGAGAGGGATGAATGAAACAAGAAATGCAGAAGTGCACTGTAAAGCTAGGTGCACACCGGCCCTGGCAATGTGCATTTAAACGACCACTTTCAATGAAAAGTCTATATAAATGGCCTTAAATGTGCTATTTGGGCTTCCGCATTCATGTGTCACCACGTAACTTTTTAAGTAGAATCCGGACATTCATTTCATCTGTTGAACTTTTGTCTGCTTGAATACTAAACAGCTGGAATTTGACCAATCAAGGAGCTGGATAAGGTTTCAAATAGGAACTTCCCGCTGGTTCCAAGAAGGTCAAAATCCCATAGTCTTATTAGGTTATTTTTCAGTCATTTTATTTGTCAGAACAACCATTTTTGCTCTGATACTTTCTTCTTAAGATCTTCTTACAAAGTCCATTGTATTTATCGCAAGTTATTCTTAAATCAGATGTTTCAGTAAAAGCATGTGGAGACTCCTGGCCCCCACCTCGAACGTTGGATTGACAGATTCCACTTTCAGTGGAAGGGGTGTGGACTTTGAACAAGCTTACTTATAATTGGCGACAGTAGTTCCTCTGAAAACGTGACTCAGTTCGACTCGAACCAATCACTGTGGATGGGTTTAAAAATGGCGGCAACAGTATCAAGAAGCCACGGTGACCTCGCCTGATTTCGCGAGTGCCCGAGGTAAGACATTTACCAGGGGTGACGTCAACCCCTTGCTCTGTCCAGTGATTAGTATATGTCTATGGTAATGACATATGAGTAGGGTCCTTTTCAAATCCAAGGTGCCAACCAGTTGAAAAGGTATCATGGAGGATAAATTAATAATTGCGGTTTGTTTTAGATCTTTGAAAGAAAAAGTGTGAAGCAAGATTTGCAATATTTTACACTAAGCCTTTTCCAACAGTAAGTACTTGCTATAGTATCAGGATATAGCAACAGTCCAGTGTGAACACCATATGCTAGAAACGCATTCAAGAATGTCTCACTTGACGTGTCCTTGAACGCACACCATGTGTCCAGTGTAGCCAGGCATGTGATGCTCTTTCAAGAATGCACTAAACGGAGAGTCTTGAACCCCTCATTGCCAAGATTGGTGTGAATATAGCACTATGCTACGTAAACACCAGGCATGTGTGGCGCATTCAAGCTTCTTCCAACTGTTGGTGGTGAACATGCGCTAGAAAACTGAAGAAAACCAAAACAAGGAGAAGCCCACCTTTGCCACTCCCTGCTTGTCCAGTGTAAAACCGCATATAGCCTGTTCTCGAATGAGTGCATAGAATAATGCTGCATTCTCAGTCTTAGCAACCGCGATTAGGCAGCAACTTCCAATGAAAAGTCTCTGTAAAAGGGCGTTCAAGAATACCCTTTTAGTGTATAAATACGTTAAACAGACATTCTTGAATGTGTTTTAGCATACGGTGTTTACACTGGACTGTTGCCACCCATTATCAGGGATCCACCAGCCAATGTCACCTCCGACCACAGGAGGGAGCTATCGCCAGAATATTGACTGTTTCCACTGCCTTCTCACTACATCTCCCAGCATGCACCACCTCATGTTGCAAGTCTTCACCAGCTGTCTTCAATCATTCATCATTCATCCAGCATATATTCTGCTCTCTAGTCTCTGTTCAGTGCAAAGTCTTGTTAAGCATTGCTGACAGTCCGAGCATTCTTCTATGCCTATTTCTAAGTGGTTTTGACCCCTGCATGTCCTCACTCCTGCCTGCCTCACTTCCTTGTTTTTTTCAAACTGCTCCTTGTCTGTTTATCTCGACGTTAAATACCCGTTTGCACAAGGATCCAAACGCTTCAGCCTCTTCCTCTCAACTAAACATGTATTCACAGTTGGAAGAGGCTTGGTGCGAAATGATGCAAAGTTTGAGAATCTTTTTCTTTCACAGCTTTGACTTGTGTCATAGAACTCAGGCTGGGCACAAACAGCAATCAGTAATTTCTCCTTCATGATCGATTTTCAAGCGGGTGGGACTTCGGTGAATTAAAAGGCACTATCCCCACGTCACTATCAAATTGGTCAAAGTTCAACTGGTTTTGTTTTCATTGCTTGTTTTTTTTTTTTAGATAGTCGGAAAATTAACTAAAGAATGTTCGTAGTGACGTGTTAACGTGAGAGTTTTGAACACACACATATACGCACATTTACATAGACTTTTTATACTTAAACGCGTGTTGCCAAAACCGGTGTGAACGCAGCATAAGAGAGGAGCCCCCATACCTGCACACAAGACATGGGAATCTGAGCACTTCACAGTTTAAAACAGTAGGTTTTTTTTTTTCTTTTTTTCTTCTATGGTTCCTGAAGCACTGATTGCTACTTGTCACAGTCTTTCACTGCCCTTCACAGATCGGCCTGGATTAACAGTAAGGTCCTTGAAAATCAACGAGATATGCAATGACAGAGAAACAGAAAAAGACTTGGGAGAGAGGGGGAGAACTGGTGGCTCTGGGTGCAAAGTTCATTGGTACAAAAGTACAGTGTTATGGTGAAAAGGATTCTTCTCTGTATTGCTGCTACATAGCTCCCCCTGCCCCCGTAAAATAAAAATAGCCAAACTAGGAAAGTTAAACGAAAAATAAGATCTTTATAAAGTCTCCTCTTTTTCTTGTTTTGCTCAACAAGCATGTGAACGTCATGTTCCATAGACAAAGGAAGATTAATGCTTTCTGTTCAGGCATGCAACCAACACCCTCCGGGGTCCTCGGGATTATCAAAAGTTCATACACGCAGGTGTCATACTGTTCCCTCTATGATATTTACACATCTTACACGTGTTTCTGTGTGTGTTTGTGTGTCGGTGCGGGCTCAGAGTTGGGGGTATCATAAAGCTCTGGAGTGTTGTGTTGTTTCCGTATGTCTTTGCTTCCCATCCTTCCCATCACACGTGTGTTTCAATGAAGGAGTGGGTATGGGTCATGAGCGGCGCCGCCAGCGGGGAGAGCTCGTCCTGGCCGTTGGTGCCGGGGCTGAGCTGGCAGATGTCTGAGTACAGCTCGCTGTGCCACTGCTTCCACTCTCTGAAGGTCTGCGAACACAAGCCGGGGTCCTCCAGGAGGGCACAGATCACAGCCAGCTCCGACTCTTTGGCCTGCCGGAGCAAAGAGTCGCCGGGAAGATAAAAGCATTAAACCCTCTCTTATCAGATCTGTTTGTGAGAACCTCCTGCGACTGAAGCTACCTTCAAGGTGCTGCGGAGGGCTCGGATCCGGTGGAGCCGGTCATTGAGCAGAGGGTCTCTGGCTCTCTGGGTAAAACAGCGCCGAAGCTCCTGTCTGCTGCAGGGTTTGGGGTCGCCCAGGGCCGTCACGTTGGCTTGCTCTAGAGCTCGATAAAGCTGTTCTAGTCCATCCAGCCCTTCGGGCTCTCTGCCCTCTGACACTCGCCGTTCCCTTCCTTCAGACACCCTCCTCTCTCTGCTGTCCACTCTCAACTCCTGCAAGTCTGAAATAGTCAGAGGTCAAACAATGATATTGAAAGAAGACTTTGTGTATTCTTGAAACTTTTAAAATGTTTAACTGAAAGCTTTTACTTTTTGAAGTAAAGTTTTTCCATGCACAGAAACTCAGTCCGTTCACGGCCCAGAGGCTGGGGACCCCTGATTTAAAGGGAACAGCCAGCATGTCAAAAACAATGTATTCTAATTCCCAAGTTATCCCATATTGACGCAAGGTTAGGGACCCCTTCATGTCACTTTTTCACATTTTGGGTTTTTCCAGCTTGTTGTTTAGCAGTTCCAACTAAATCACATGTCCGGGTGTTTTGTCGGAAAGGACACGGACTGGTCCTTGGTATACGGCCAGTAACAGTACTCTAACCCGGTACCATCTCCAGTGGCAGATCCACACAGCACTAGACACACGGTTCTGGCACTGTCTGGTACGCATGGTTCCAGTACTGGTTTGCTGTACCATTCCAGTCCACATCCGGTAATCCGCTTCCAAAACTGGGTTAGGGTAGGGTTAGGGTACCAGTCCCGGTACCGGTTTGAAACTTGGGGGTCGGGGAGCCATGATTTAATAGGAGCAACCGGAATGTCAAAAAACGATGAGTTAAGGACATCCAAAACGTCAATTTTTGACGCTGACAGGTCCTTAACCATAAGTCAATATGTGACGACTTGGGGAAGAAAATGTGTCGCAAAATTTGGAGAGATCCAAAACGTCAAAAAGTGATGGGGAGGGAACCAGAACTTTATATGACGTTGGGAGCGATAATGCATTGGACACAACCTTATATTTCATCCGGGCTAGGGACCGGTACTGGGGACCCTACATAGTTAAAGTACCCATCTCTTTTTTGTGCAAAGGGGGTCATTTGTTTTCTCGTGTTTGAACTCTAAATAACCTTCATAAAAATATCAATCCAGTATTATAAAATGGATATAGGTTATAGCAAGGGATTTCTGTTTTTAAGTAGTGCAAACCAAAAAAAAGGATAAAATATTCACCTGATAAAATTATTCTTTGCTTTTTTTAAAGCAAAAAACCCAAGAAAACAGTTCTCAATCCCTAAAAAACACGTGGTGCTACTCCGTCCAAAGAGTACAGCAGCCACTTTTACAAATGTCACCAAATGAATGTCAAGACATCAGTAAATCAGACTCCTTAAATAAAATTTAGTCTATTTTTGTTGCATAATATGATGGCAAGACATATGGCTTGCAAAACTCAACAAGTCTGCAAATATTTAAAAAATTCAATAACAAAAGTTTTCTTGTGTGCCTTAACAACACTTTTTTCTTCTTAAATTAATTAGCTACACACAAATGAGGTGTTCAGTAAATGATTCATCAAGAGCTTAAAAAATAATGTTATATAAACAGGAGGATGAACTCATTTTGGGAGCAGCATCCTTTGAGTGGCGATAAAACACATTCTGTTTCCTCTGATCTGCATGGATGCTGGTCTTTCTGGCATCTTCTCTTTAGGCTCACAGACTTCCTTCTAAAGGTCCTTTTGGTTGAATAACTGGAAAGTAAAAGTTAGTTTTATAATTTTAGGTTGTGCCAAACTGGCTACTTAAACACCCTGTTATGTAAGTTGTTTTTATTACTTTGCTTT
This sequence comes from Oryzias melastigma, assembly GCF_002922805.2. Lineage (NCBI taxonomy): Eukaryota > Metazoa > Chordata > Actinopteri > Beloniformes > Adrianichthyidae > Oryzias > Oryzias melastigma. The sequence goes on from NC_050521.1 coordinate 21,559,992, forward strand.
GAAAGAATATTTGGCTTTTCTTCCAGCTTCGCATTATCTCCTGCTGTGTGATATTTTCGCTCATCCTGAATCATCCATCCATCCATCCATCTTCTTAACCGCTTCTTCCCTTTCGGGGTCGCGGGGGTGCCGGAGCCTATCCCGGCTGCTGATGGGCGAAGGCGGGGTACACCCTGGACAGGTCGCCAGTCTGTCACAGGGCATCCTGAATCAAACTAATTATATAAGTACCTCAAGTTTTGAGTGTTTTCTTACCATCCTGACCCTCTAGCATGTCTGCCGCCTCCTCCTCCTCATCCTCACTCCTGTCTTCCATGTGAATTGCATTGTGGAGCAGTTTTCCTGGCATAGGGTCTCTGTTCCGGGGAAGACTCTGGCTCCGCTGCTTGTGGGAGCGTCGGTGTGTGTGGCTGTGTGCATAGGGGCCCCGCTCCAGAGGGAAGGGCCCGTCCCGCTCCCGGTCCCTCTCGGCTGCGTGGTGTCTCCGTACGGGCAGCGTGGCCTGCCTGCGCCTCTCCGGGGACATTCCTTGCCTCCCGAGTCCTCCGTAAAACCCCATCTCTCCGCCCATGCCCCCCATGATGCCGCCGTAGTCGCTCTCGCCCGGCGCCGTCTGCAGGAAGTGCAGCCCCGCGCTGGTCAGCGGCGTCTCGATGAGGTCTTGCCAGGAGCGGCGCTCTCGGTGGGAGGAGCGGCACCCCGATGAGTGGGTGCTGGTGCTGCCCGTGCCCGTCCCCATGCCCATGCCGTCCCCACGCTGGTCCTCTGCTGAGGAGTGGGAGTGCGTGGACTCGCTGGAGAAGTGGCGACCGTGCTTGGGCTCTGGGAAGGGGCTGGATGAGTTGACCTGAGAAGGGAGAGGGGAGGTGGAAGAGACCATCTGTGGAGGAATAGGGGAGGTGGAGGCACTCTTTGGTGGAGGAAGTGGGGATGGAGTGGAGCGCATGAGGCTCATGGAACTGACGGAGCGGGGAAGCTGATCATAGCTGTGGAGAAGGCTTATCTGAGAGGGAGGAGTGGGGTGACAGGAGGATGCCAGGAGGAGACAGACCAATACAAGTGTTTGCAAGCAAAAAGGAGGAGTGCAAGGATGGAGAGATAAAAAGAAAGGAAAGGAAGATGTAAAGAGTAAAAAATGAGAGCGAAAAGCAATGAAATGGCTGAGACATAACTGTAAGAATGATTGTAGTATGGTTTAGTTCAGGTAACCATGGTTACATCTGATCATTTTTGAACTTCAAAGTGTGTATTTGTTGCCACCTAGAGTTCAGACAGAGTAAAGAAACCTCAATGAATAAAATCAAGAGATCCATCTTCTCTTCCTGCTTTTTCACATGCAGGATTTTGGGGGAGGCTATCCCACCCACTCCAGGACAAAAGCGGGGTTCACTAGACAGGCTGCCACTCCATTGCAGACACACTCACCCCCAAAGGAGTATTTTAAAGTCCCCAAAAAGCCATGTTTCTGGACTGGGCACTCATGGAACATTGAAATAATCTTCTCTGACGACAATAATAAGCGATACTCTGACATGAAATAACATGATGTCTTTTAACATAAAGTATAAGCTCTTCATCCTTTTTATTCTATATTTTTACGGATTTGATAAATGATCACTTGGACTGGTAAAGTATAAAAGACACTAATTAGAAGATACAAACCAGATTATAATAAGTAGGTAAAAATGATGAATAAAATAGCTATATTTTCTCGTGTTTTAACGCTTTTTTTGGCACATTTTGTCTCGACTTTCTCACCACTGACTCCTGCACTTTTGGAGATTTGTCTTTCAACATGTATCAAAGGTTTTGAGAAAATACGGAATTATGCACCTCTCTGTTTTATTACATTTATTTGTTATATTTACATTAAGAATCTGGAATTTTAGTGTTGCCTAAAAATGGGCGAATATGTCACTCACTCCATAAATAAATAAATAAATATAAGGGGTGTGATTATAGAAATTTCCTTCAAACAAACATTTTTTTTAAATTATGACTTACATTTTGTAAATTTACAAGGAAAAACATTTTTTGTTGTTGTCCCGAATACTCCATTGTGTCACAGCAAATAATTAGACTCTTTTTGTCAATTTTCACGTTTGATTCGATGTGTCCTGTATTATAGGTACAAATATATCTACTTATGACTAATAGTAATTAACATGGCATCATTGACATGTATGTATACCATATACATGTGGATATGTATCTTCTTTAAATTTTAATATTTGTTTTCCAATCAAGCCATAATAAATCATCCACATTTATATATTTTTGTCTCAAAATCTTTTTGCTTTTTAAATTGAAAACTGCTTTTACTGCGTAAACACTTTGAGTTACATGTGTATCAAATAAAGTTTGATGTATTTCTATGTATAGATATAACTCTCCTTTGTTTGTCTTCTTTTATCTTTTAGTTTGTTTGAAATAAACCAATTCAAGGACCCCGCCGGGATTCCAACCTTCTCGCTGTGAGGCGACAGTGCCGACCACTGCGCGGCCCTGATCTTTGATCCATACATTATTAATGCTTTTAGCTGTGCTGAAAAGGTGTGGGGCTTTCAGGAGTAAATTATTCTGTTGGGATGAAACGCCGCTCGAACGGGTCGGTGTTACTCACTGATGGCGTGCGGTGATAGGTGTCACACAGGGAGGAAGGACCCTCCTGTTTGAGCGTCATGGAACCGTCAACCTCGTCTTGATCGCTCTCACTCCAGTAGTCTGATATGAAACACAAATATTGGAATTTACAGGAACATTTTTCAAAATAAGATATTCTAGGAATATCTCACCTTCATCGGGGCGTGGCACTTTGTCATCTGGGGTGTACCCGATGGCGGCTAGTCCCAGTCGGTTCATCCACCTGCAGAAACAGGCCGATGTCTTTACCTTTTTGAATCAATTCTTTACTGTCAGACACACAATTATCAAATGTGATCTATTGGTTATTTATCAAAAAGTAAGATTTGTTCCCATTAAAATAATCTAGTACTGTGGTTTGCAACCTGAGGCCAAATGCTGTGCTTTTATCCTTCGATTGTGGCTCTCTGGGATTAAAGAAAAATGTAATTTATTTCAAAAAATAAGAGTTTATCAGTTATTTGACACAAATTGTTTTGTGTAATTTTTATTTCCATATAAAACTAGCATCTTTCATTAACTCTAGTGCAGGTCTGCAATGTGAAGCTCTTCTATCTATCCATTGTGGTTCTCCGGTGAAAGGAAAATAAACAGCTTTTAATTTCAAAAATTAACATATTTTTGAATTTAAACGGAATTTGTCTCAAAAAGATAGATCAAACTTTATTCACCCCATTCATATAGCACAGTACAAATCTCTCTGTGAAGCTCCTGACTGCGTAACCCAAAACTCTTCAACAATCTATTAAGCAATTTAGCTCTGTAACTTACCTAAGTTGTACTAAAACATTTTACTTTTTTAGTAAAAAAAAAAGTGTTCCAAGGAACACTCAATTTTTTTTTTCTTCTCAAGTTTTTATTGAGTTTTGACATCTATACCTATGACATATACTGCATTTAACAGGTCAGGTTCCTAAAAAAACCTCTACATTTTTGAGAAAAATTAAAGGATTTTAGGCATATTTTGGTTTACGAATACAGGTAGGGTCACCTAATTAGCTCTAGTTTATTTTTTTACTAAGACATGTTCATAAATGTATGGCAACAGCAGTAAAATAACAGTTCTTTTAATTACTGACTATCCACTACTACATTCGTTGTTGCATTGAAACAATTCTACACAGCACGGTGTGTCTTTTATTTTGAAAGGAAACCATGTCAAAACGTTTTCATATTTATATATATATTTTAAAATATATATTTTTCTATTTTCTCTTTATGCTTTATTAATGTCAAAAAAATAAGTTCATTTACATTTATCAGATTAGCAACAATCGAAATAAAAAGTCATAAAAAGACTCCTACTGGGTCGTGGTCGGTGAGAAATCAACCTGAACGGCTCTTCAAGTGTTGAAAGTTGCAAAGGATTTGCTCTAGAGCAACGCTTTGAATTATTTGCTCTAGAGCAAATAATTCAATTATCTATATATCTAAAAGCTTTATTTATTGTTGTTATTCGTGCACTTTTTACAGTTTGTTGAACTTTTTCAGCTCCTTTAGACCTGACACCTATCTTGTTCTTTGATGCACATATTCCCATTTCTAGACCATTTCTAGTCCATGTGGCAACTTTTTTTTTTCTATTTCTTTAGCATTTGTGCGTCTTATATACATGTGGGATTTCTCTATTTTTTGCAAGTAAATCTTATAATGATAGTTTTCCTTTAACTTGTGTTTTTTTTAAGCACTTTCAAACAACCCCAATTGCATTCGATTGTTGAAGCATTATGGGTACTGTAGTCTAGAAGCGATTCTCACTTTTCTTCCACTTTATAAATAGAGCATTTCAATCTAAACTGAAAAAGAAAGTTTCAGAATAAAAGTGAAAAGTGCTTTAAAGGATGAATGAATAAAAACATGCTTTAATAATTAACATGGTGTATTTTAGCAGTTGATATCTGCCTAACGGACTCATCCTGCTGGAGACCTGAGCTTTTAGGCTGAGAAAGAGAACTGACAGCGTCTTTGTTCACACTCTGTCTGATCAGCTATAACTTTCATTTTCTGCTCCACGGCCACCTTTCCTTCAGTCTGTCACAGCAGATCCCAGCTTGTCCCGATTCCCCCCACAGACACCTGATAATAAGGTCACAACTAAGAATAGAGGACCTGTCTGCACATGGGAAAATGGGAAAGTCATCATGTAGTGAAATTTTGTGATTAAATATGAATCAGAAAAAAACGTTGACATCACATTTGTAAGGTGACTGTTCTCTGGAACTCAGAATGTGAGGAAGAAACTTTAAACTGGCAGTGGGTGTGAAGATTGACCCACACCTTCCAGGGTTGATGCTCTACTACACTGACACAAGCAATACCGTCTCTATTCTTAAATGCACAGCTTTTCTAAAGCATGTGACCATACATGTCAGCTGTGAACACACTCATTAAATAGAAGGAGCCCCTTCACAAGCCTCTGTTTTATGCAAGCAGAAAGAATTGATTTGTTGGAATACATCCCATAATTATGAAAAAAATGTGTCATTAGAGAGTGTAACTAAAAGTGTAAAGTGTATCATTCTAAACATAAAGTAGGACTTTGTGACTCTCGTGGGTTTCCGTAGTAAGAAACGAAGGTTTAAGCGGACAAGGTAAAAATTGTCAAGGGTGACAACTGTCAGACTTTACAGAAAGTAGAAATAATCTCTAATTTGAACTTTTTTTCTAAATTAAAAATTAGTTTCGATGAAACGCTAGATTTCCTTTGGCTTCATTCTAGTTTGTCTTGAAGTTGAGTTTTGACGTCTGGACTTAAAAGCTTCATGTCTTCATTATTCTGATTGTGTAGCATGTCATTTAATCTTTTTCAAAGATTTTAAGACAAGTGGTCTTCAAATTATGATTATGGCGCTTTTAGCCAAAATCCAAAAAACTTTTCCTGTTTTCTGGGACAAAGTTTCTGCAGACCTGCAGCATCTTATTTAAAATTTCCCCCATGAGTTGTGGGCAGGACAGCAACCCCGCCCCCCATTCCCCTCTCTGTTTAGGCACTTTCTTGCTAGCTTATAGCTCCAACCAATGCAACAAAAAGTGTGAGACAGTGTGCAGAGTCATACTTAGACACTGGAAAACTAAAAGGTTGGGAGTAATTACAAAAATATCAAATTGTGAGCAATTTATATATAAAATTAACAATAAAATGAAAATATTTCAGAAGGTATGGTGTGTATTGTATTTTATACAGGGGACTAGGCTGCATGGTGCCCTAGGCGAAACGTGAAAAAAAGTATTTAAGTATTTAAAAATTAAGTATTTATTTAATTTTGATTCTCAAGAGTTACATTTATTTAATCTATTCATGGTTTTTATCACATAAAAAAATCACAAAATGAGTGGTGTGTTAAACTGTAATACAAAAATAAGAAAATATATGTATATTGAAATTTGGTCCCCTCTCCAGCTGATGGCATCCTAGACGGCCTCCTATGTCGCCTATGCCCAGGGCCAGCCCTGCTCCTATATCCGTGTTTTGTGGAGAGAGCGACCTTCTAAACTTCTGTAGCTTAAAAGACCCAATTCTGAATGGATTTTTCTCCTTTTTTGTTAATTTTTTGGGGGCGTTTGTGTTATGTCAGACTGTTTAAGTGTTGTTTTTGTATCAGAAAATAGAAAAGAAAACTAATAAGTGATGTTAAAAAAAAATGGTGAGCAAATTTGGAGCTGTGCAGCTGTACAGTTGTGATCCAGAATCCAGCTTGTATGACAAAAAGGAAGATGTACACGGATCTATTTGTCTACAAGGGATGCAATTGAGTGGAGCGGGAGCTGATAGGAGCTTCTATTCAACAACTAGAACGGGGGCGTCAAACTCAATCACACAAAATCCAAAACTCACCTTAGGTTCCAGGCTGAACAGGATAAACATTTATTTAACACTCTAAAAATACATTTTTAAAATTTTAAAACCGTAACTTTTTAACATAATTACAAACTAGATATATAGCATTACCTACTATAATAGTGTGAATGCTATAAGCTGAATTTGACCGCTGAAGATGCTGAAATTGATAGCTGAAAGCCGATAGAAAGCTAATATATTAGATGAATGCTAAATTACCTTAAAAAACAAACAAAAAAAAAATAACGAAGGTTAGCCGAAACAGCTAGCATGTAGCTGAAATATTAGCTAAACTTCAAAATACGCTAAAAACGAAAAAAAAAAAATTTAATTAGCCAAAACAGTTAACATGTAGCTGAAATATTAGCTAAAAATAGCCAAAAAAAAAACTGAGAAAAAGCCTAAATTAGCCAAAACAGCTAGCATGTAGCTGAAATATTGTCTGAGCTCTAAAATACGCTAAAAACGAAAAATAAATAAATTAGCCAAAACAGCTAGCATCTAGCTAAAATATTGGCTGAACTCCAAAATACGCTAAAAACCAAAAAAAATAAAAAAATAAAAAATTAATTTAGCCAAAACAGCTAGCATGTCGCTAAAATATTAGCTAAACTCCAAATTAGCCTAAAAATCGGAGTAAGCGCCAACATAGTCAAAAAAGATAGCAGAATGACAATCTTTTTAAACTTTTAAACCGTAACTTTTACCATAATTATGAATAATACGGCAGAAAAAAATAAATATTTTCATTTTCTTCATGTCCTCCATCGTGAGAAAAATCCCACAAGAAACATTATTTTTGTTAGGGTGGGTATAAGAGGTCTAATTTTAGTTTTACAATAAGAGCTTCAAAAACCATTCATGGAGCTACTTCCTCATTTCACACATAACACAGGGGGCAGAGAACGCGTGCAGCATTTACACATGCGAGTCATCAAATCTGGTCCAAAACTCAAATCCGGGTGGTTAATTACTCTCCCCCAATTATCTTCCCATGTCACCGAGGAGAGGTGTGGATAATTAGAGCTCATCAGACAGCACTCCTGCAAATATCATTATGATCTCCCTCTCACACATGCGCACACGTGACAGCGGCAGCTGAAAAACACGGCCTCGTGCTTTATTTATGTTGTGCTGGTAGGTTGCCCCTTATGTAAACTTGTTTTTAATCAGGTAAAATATTCATGAGAGCGGGTGACGTCGGCGCCCGTCACGGAAAGCCTCACCTGTTCATTTCCTCCAGGCAGTCGGTGGCGAAGAAGAAGCTCTTGATTTTGGGGTGACAGGCTTTGAAAGCGCTGCAGTCAGTCAGAGGGGAGAGAGCTGATTAGTGTTTGGAGCTTTGTGCCTTCCGCATGGCGTGGGCGACACCAAATGTGATTGATTAGTGATTCAGGCGACATCTGAGGGACACTCACAATTTCCGTCTGCACTCGATGGCTCGGTCTATTCTAAACTCGGGGAGGCTGATGAAGCCCTCGGCCTTCTCATCCTGCAGGCGGAGACAGATGGAGAGTGGCGGCGCATCGTCAACACGGAGAACGAAATGTCATGTGTGCTGGTGTGCAGATTTTACTCAAGATAGTAATACTCTAGTCAAGCATATGAAAACAGCATATGTTATTTAGATTGGCTTGAGTCAAGACCGTGCATCACTCAGCTCTACAAGGCAGACAGCATACTTGATAATTACCAACATGTAAGTGCCATTTAAAAAATATATATATAGTTTTTCTTTAGCAGCGTTTAGCAGGTTAATTCATTCTTAAAATAATTTTTAATTCACTTACATGTATTAGCTCTCTTAACATATTGTATACCCAGCCCTACAGCTATTAAGATGTACTTTATTTTATTTTAGCAAAAATGCTTCCTTATCAATACCTCCAGCATTGGTTCTTTTTTTCCCAGGAATTATCTCATAAATGGCAAAAACAAATCAGTTAATATTGTTATTTTTTAAAATAAATTAGATCTTTATTCAGTTTTTAATTTCCCTCTGAAATGCTTAACATTGTCAATGCTTAGGGACATCTTTTTAGGGTTTTACTGGACAAATTATGGTAAATTTGTAATCTTTGATTAGATTACTTTGGTTGTAATTTGTCCAAGTTAGAAAAAAAACATCAAGATTATATGAATAAAATTTCAAAGCAGTAAAAGCAACAGAATGCATCACTTTTTACTTTAACTTGTCCTGTCATGTTTGACAAACTTTACTACTACAATAGGGGGCTATGAATCTTGGGACACAGGAGGAGTATATTTGTATAACCTCCCTCTGTATCTGATGCAAAACTTTTCTATGTTCATAATATTTCTATGTATTTCTTTTTAGAAATTGCTTATTTCTTTCAATATATTTATACATTAAGGCTGACTGGAGTTCATGTAGACTTTTCATGTTGAAAAGTTTCCAAATTTATAAAAATTTTAACAAAAAAATAAAAGTATGTCCCAAATTCAACGTTTTTCTAATTTTTACAATTTTAACAGCATAAAAAAAATAAAATATTTCTTTGATAATGTCTTTAAAATATCATATTTGATTTTTTTTCTTCATTTAAAAATGTTGGGGATTTTTATTTCACAAAAATAAGCTTGAAAACGTGTTTAAATAGTAGAAAATATTTAATAATAGAAAAATGACAAAGTAAATTTGTACTCTGCAGTTTTTAAATTAAATAACTTGTAAAGTTTTATGAGGAATTTCTTGTATATATTTGCTGGATTTTCTTCATTTTTTTTTTTTTTTTACTGGTTATAATATATACTCCTCTTGTGAGCATATATACGAATATACTCCTTTGCATGATTAGGTCATCATTTATTTATTGAATTGTGTATTTCCTTATTTTTGTTTTAGTTTGGCCCCCTCGATATATCTGTGATTATTATTTATTTTTCCTTTAAACTGCCATGACTAGTAAATTTCTCTTTGTTGTGATGAATTCAATAACACTCATGGATGGTATTAGGAAAACAAGACAAATTAAGTTTTTCTTACATTTTGGTTGGTGTACCAGTAAAGGCAAGACTCCTTGAGGACAAACCAATACTTCCTCCATTTTTGGGTGAAATATCCTTTTGCGTCCTTTTTCTTCCACAGCCAGCCTTCACAGTCGCCGTGGCCGAGGTCCTTACAGGAGATTCTCCGTCGACTGGCACTAGTGAGGGAGCCTGCAGGGGGCAGCAGCCATCAGCAACCAGCATTCATTAGACTAAACTCATTTTAGAAGTTCATTTTCATCAAAACTATATATTTATTGTTAAAAAGATACAAGACAAAAACTTTTTTTTTATTATTTAAAACAAACCTGAATCCTTTTGGATAGATTTCTTATTTGGACAATTAATTCAAAGTCTGATACAAGCACAGTGGTGACAGAATAATGGTTTGGGCTTGTTGTTACTACTGGACCTAGTTACCAAAGAATTTTCAAGACTAACGTGACATTATCGGACTACAATCTTCTCCTAAAATCCAACAAAATTTTAAATATAACAGCACAAACATCAACTAAAATAGAAACAAATACATGTGTGAAACAGTTCAGTCTAACTTTAGACTTTAAAGAAGCTGAAAATATCCCGCTGGAGGGTGCAGTGGGGATAAATGTCCATAAATTCAGTAAATCATATTATATTTGAGACATTTAGTCAACTTTAGAGGTTTCATGTTGCAAACGTTAAAAGGGGTTCTGCCAGCTTATATTCATGAATAAAAATGAAACGATAAATAAATAAAACAAACATTTAAAAAATAAAAAAAAAACATTTCAAGAGAAATGGAAATCGAGAGCTTACCTTTACTTCTCCTTTTGGTTTTTGTTCTTAAAGATGTGTAATGGAAAGACTAAACAGGAAATAAAAAAAAATAACAGTTATTATGAAACTGGAAATATTTGAAATCATTTTATTGTTTTAATTGTTTCTTAAAAAGTCTGTTTAAAAAACGATTTTATGGACCTCTGCATGATTTTAAATTCTAAAGCTGAATAAAACATTTATGTTTCCTCTAAAAATGAATCATCACCAGGAAGTAGATGATTTAGTTACTTTTAGTAATTTTAATGTTTAACTAATAACATAGATGTTGATTTAAAAAAAAGTTACTTTATATAATCTGCTAAATGATAAGATGGTGTAACATATTTTATTAAAAAATGTAACAAATACCTTAAATAATAAAAAAAAGTCAAATTTTGCTTCATGTTAGATCAAGTTTTGTAGCATTCGACCAATCTGGATGAAATTCTTTCTGTTTCAGCTAAATGTGTCACTTTTCAATACAGAAAAAGTATTTTAGAATCAGTAACAGAAGAAAAAACGCCCAAAGATTGCAGCTACGGGAGCCTGTTTGTTTCTCCATTTCGGTGTCTGCTTACAGTCGACTGAGCTGAGTCACTGCGAGCTACAACGCACCGCTTCAGAGGAAGGTTGGGGCGAATGACTAAGCCAGCGTCTGTGTCACACTCGTCTAAATATGGAAAAGTAATTTGTCACATTTGCCTGTTGTCTTTTATTTGATTATCACAGTCCTGAATTGAAGTAATCTCCGGCTGACTGTCTGTTATTTACAGTGGAATACGTGGAAGATGCTTGTACCCCTAAATGAGATCTTAATATAACTATTTTAATAAAACCAATTAGTTAATTACTACAGCGTGTACTTATTCACTTGCAGAATAGTGACCTATTGCTTTTTTTTGTTACCTTTCTCATGGATGCACCCCCTGAGCTTCCTGAACCCGAGTATCTGAAAAGTTAAATACAAACACATTTAGTACAACTCCTTTAACCACAGGAAATCATGTTAAAAATCACTAACGTACCGGTCTGTTGTGTCGGCTCGCAATGTGTCCGCCCCTCGCTGATGACGAGAACAGAAAAAACAATTCACAACATACTAAATAATGCCACTTTTGTAAAAATAGTTTTCGTCACAAATTTTTCAAATTAATACAACAATTATCCACAATCTTTCCTGATAGAGATACATTCTAAATGCTAAGAACTTAATTAGATTTAAAAACACTCAATTTAAGGGAATCAAAGACAGTTGACACATATTTAGTTTCTGTGGCCCAACCTCTAAAACAAATGCACATTTAAAGAGTTCAAATAAAAAAAAATAAGGTCCTTATTCCAATTTAGTTAAATGCAAAGTGTGAGTTATTTGCTAATTGTTGCTTTGAACAACTCGAACCCCAAAAAAGAAAACAGCTTCATCACTACAGGACTTTTTGGGGCTGATTACAGGCTTGATTTGTTGATGACTATAATTTACTTGGATGTAGTGCGAAAAGAATTGCTAACTACCGCTACTGATTAGTGGCCCCCTGAAGTACTTTTCTCCGCTCTCACCACTCAGATTTTTGATAGTCTTCTGTTTAAAAATGGGGTTATATTTTCCCTCCAGAAAATATATAAACAATACATGTATCTATTTCAATGGGACTGCACATCTCAGAGTCTCACTCCGATCATCTTTTGATCTATTGTGAAAGTGTTCTTAGTGGTCACTATGTTTTTAGCCAAAATACTAAAACATGTGTTGTTTACGAGGACATACTTTCTGCTGAGCGGCAGGAGTTTAGTAAAAATTTCCCTCTGAGTTGTGTTGCTGTTGGAGTTCCCTTCCTGTTGCTGAGAGCTCTTTGTTTACATGCTCTCCCGCTACTTTATAGCCCCTCACATTCCCAACCAAACATTATCGGTGCAACAAAAATGAAGCTATCCAGACGTACAGCTTTGAAACAGCTCGGACGAAGAAAACAAAGACGCGCTGGCTTTTATTAAGGAGTAGATTGAAAAAAGGAAAAAATGTCTCCAAAGCCAAGCTCCATGACCGCGGTTTGGGCACCTGCCTTCGACTACCAACCAAACCACATTGCATCGGCCCCTTCTGTGCTCTCCTGCAGGTGATGGGCACACGAGAATGAGTAATCCTGTGTCCTTGTGGGAGGAGCCCTGGTCACTAGGCGCTTGCCTATAAGCCCCAACCCTTGGCTGGACTCCAGAGTGGGGCCCCTGTGATGCCAATCCAGGTGTTGTTACAGAATCTATGCTTTTTGTTCTCAGAAAGAGGTTCTGAACCATTCTTAGTCCACTACATTCTTACTGCCAACTCGTCATATATGGAGGTTTGGTTCGGGCCCCCTCCGTGCCACTTTTTGACGTTCCAACTAGTTGTTTCTGGACATGCTGGCTGTTCCCATTAAATGAAGGGTCACCAACCTCCAGGTCACTTAGTACCGGGCCACATCCATCCATCTACCCATCCATCTTCTTCCACTCATTAAGGACTGGGTCACGGGGCAGCAGTCTAAACAAAGACTTCCTTCTCCCCGGCCACTTTCTCCATATTCCCTGATATATTCTCAGGCATGTCCTGGGTATTCCCTGGGGCCTCCATCCAGTAGGACAGGCCCAGAACCCCCCGCCCCAGGGAGGAGTCCAGGAGGCATTCAGACCAGATGCCCAAGCCACCCTAACTGGGTACGCTCGACATGGAGAAGCAGTGGCTCTACTCCACCTGAGGCTGAAGCTCCCCACCAACCGAGAGAGGGCAAACTACCGTATTCCCATTAAAATCCAGGCCACTTGGTATCGGGCCACAGACAGGGAAAAATGAATACGCTAATAAGGGGTCCCCAACCTGGAACGGTTCCCACGTCCATTACTGAATCCTGAGGGTTGGAGACCTGTGATTTAATGGGAACAGCCAGTACGTCAAAAAACGACAAGTTGGGGACACCCAGAACATCAAAAAGTGGCGCGGAGGGAGCTCAAACCCCACCTCCATTTATGACAAGTAAGGAGTGAGAATGTAGCTTAGTCTGGGTCACCACCAAGGACCTTTCTGTCATTGGAGACCCTACCAGGGGCAAAAGCCCCAGGCGGAACAGTCCCTGAAGGCGATTGTGGCGATTCACAATATTTAATAACGTTTAAAATTCAACAATTTTGGTTATACAGAGAATCAGTTTACCATCAGCATGCTGGATCAAACCAATGGCAATCCGAATTCTTCCTCTAATGCTTCAACTTCTCACAACCCCCAAACTGAGGAGGTATTTGAAGGAAAAGGGGAGTCCGAATTAATTTTTTTAGGGGTAGAGCAAAGGAACTTTTGAGGTCTGTATCCCTCCGCCAGTACCGGGGAGGAGAAGTGCATTTCTTCACCTGGGTGTTCTTTGAAGCATAGAAGTTTACATTTACATGTAAGTTTTTGTTTTTGCCCAACCTTTTTAATGTCATAAAACCGATGTTGTGTATTTCTGAGATTATTGATTATGTCGTCTAAGGAGATAGTGGCATCCGAATTCGAAGACACTATTATTCCATAACTTCCCGTTCGTTTGGAGGGTTAAATGTAGGGGTAGGAGAAGAATTCCAACTTGCCTGATGTCTCTCTTGAGAAACAGACACGGATTGTATTTTCTATGACAAATATATTCTTTTTTCTTAATTTGCTTCTGATTCACAACAATCTAAGTAAAAAACATATCCAAGATGCAATTTTGAGCTTAATTTTCTTCTATATATGTCCTCCATCATCCACAAGAACGTTAAAAACACCAAAAACGAGATTTTATTGGAGTGAGTCTTTAAAGAAAAAGGATCATCAGCCTCAGAGAACCACCACCTGAATATAAATCTATAAATCATGATTCTATAACATAACTGTGTGGGTTTTTTTATTTTCAAGTTTCCCTGAATCATCCGGAGGAAACAGGAAAGAAGCGGGCTGTTTTAATGGGCATCTGCTTGTTAGCAAAGAACGGTGCACTTCATGTGCTGCCGATCAGATATGAGTCACTGTCATGAGAATCACACAGCTCAGAGAGTTAGAAAAGCTGCACACCGTGTCTGTGTGTGTTTGTGTGTTTTAAGCAGTCCGTCAGTCGTGCTTGTAAATGGTTTAGATGATGAGTCATCCACCTCCTCACAGGGATACGCGCCTCTCGGTGTGTGCATGCAAATGAGTGTGTGTGTTTGTTTAACTCCTGTTTGGACTCAGGCGTGACAGAGGAGATGGGGATATTAGGATGCATTAACAGGAGTTGGGAAATGGCTACCTTGCATACAAATTTTTTTTTTTTTGCATTTGTGTTTTGGTTTCTAGTGCGTGCACGAGGGAAAATATCAAAGCTACATGGCGCTTCAAAGTCACTGGTCCTGTCATCATCCAAGATGCTGGCAGTCATACAAAAACAGATCCTCTCTCTCCTTTGTCTCCTCTACCTTACAGGCACCCTCGCATGCAATTAGCAAAGTGTGAATCTGTGAACAGCGTGATCTGCAGCACATGCACAAACACTTTTCTGTTTTGTGATTTTAGGCAGAGGGCAGAAACTATCCATAACGTCGATGGCGTGATTTGCAAACCTTGGGTCAGCGGGGAAAGGACAAAGCATAGACTGAATTTTAAGCTATTAAAAGAGACAGAACCTGGAGGACAAAGCTCAGTATAATCACATCAAAGACATGTTGGAGCAGATGAGCCGGCTCACATACTCCATAACCTAAGACCCTCATTTGAGCAGATTCAATCAGCTTTTTCAGTTCTGCACGAGGGAAAAACTCAACAGCTCCACTAATTCAAGGCTGCAGCCTCCTCAGTGCTCTGGCGTCGCGTGTAACCTCCATCTGTTGGGGTCCCAGGGGATTTACAAAAAAGGTTTTTAATCAGACAGGGCTAAAAACTACAGAAAACTTTGAGAAAAGTTGGCAACGAATAACTAGTTTGTCAATAACAACAAATCAAAGCCTCTCTGAGGCGGAGATTAAAAGTAATAAAAGACAGTTTTAATTCCAATAATATTAAAAAAAAGTTCCACTTCTATCATCTTTTCATCTATTTTAAAAGTATTCCCTTTGGTCTTTTAGTTGGGATTGGGCGAAATCCAAAACCTTGTCATTTTCTATGACATAGTTTCTGCAGAGCGGCAAGAGTTCATTAGAAATTGTGGTCGGTGCACAGTGGGCCCACCACCATCGCTCTACCGCTAGCTTCCAGCCCCTCATGACCCCAATATAACATTATCAGTGCAACAAAAATGGACGAGGAAAACGAAGACATACAGAGTGGAGCCGATTGTAGCACCGACTAAGAGCTTTTTCTGAAACAATATTTTCTCATCTGCTCCAGATTCACAACTGTTTGATAAAGAAATATTCAGAAATGCATTTTTAATCTCAATTGATTTAATATATGTCCTCCATCATCAGGAAAATCCCCGAAGAACCTGTTGAAAACACTAAAAACACAGTTTTCATAGGAGTTGAGCTTTTTACCATTCAAGGTGATGCAATTCTAGAAGGAGTCCTTGATTAAATAGAACTTATCAACATAAGAAGGGGTTAAGAATATATTATTGATATCTTTTCAGCCAAAAAACATGTTTGGATTAAATAATCTAA
>NC_050521.1:21576000-21585650 GCF_002922805.2 Oryzias melastigma
TACGTTGCTCTAATATTTCAAGTATCCTGTAAAGGATTAACAACAGATATTTATTTTTATTAAGTTTGTTAGATTCTAAACATTTTTGGAGTCGCTAAACCTAAAAAAAAAGAAGAATTATTCATAATTTTGAAATTGCTGTCGTGACTTTTAGCTACTCAAAGGGCAAATGCTGTTCTTCACAAGGTAAAGTTAACACATTCAAGGATTTTATTGGAAAAGCTGAATCTTAATAATATAAAAAGTTGCTTGTTTAAAGAAAAATTGACGTACTTTCTGTCTTATCGATATTTTCTTTTCATTATTTTTATTAATTTAATCAAGAATTTATGATTAAAATGAGAATTCTTGGTGTGACAATTGTCTGACCCTATTAGAAGACTTGTTTAAAAAAAAAACATTTTAAAATTGTAAAAATTTTTCACTAAATTTTACTGTTTTTTTTAAAGATTATTCTCCATTTGTTCAAATATGTTTCTCTCTCATGAGAAATCAACCAGAGATCACAGTATTACCTACAGTATATGCTCACAGGGCTATTTTTAGTCTGAATTTGGTTCAGATTTTCGCTCATTTCTGTGTCTCCAGCCAGTGCAGAGGTGGGCAAACTATGGTTCCTTTTTTCCTTCAGAATCTACTGGAACTACGTTGATCACATTAACAGTTGAAAGGTTACAATACATTAAACATTTTGTGCGAGGGTTAATCTGGTCTGTCAAACTAGAATAAATTACATCGATAATTATTATTTGATTTTCCCTGTATTTCAAGTGTCTCTCCATAAATGGTGCAATATAGAAACATTGACCTCTATCTAAGTTCATAAAGTTATTCTGCATTCATATTTATTTATTTATGTATTAAGGTTTGTTGTTTTTCTCAAGTTCAAGTGTAATTTCTAAGTCAAACGGGCATTTTTCTGATCATTTCGACAACGCGTGAACGCATCATCTCTTTAGGTTTGTGTTTTTCTCATCATCATCGATAGAAAAAAGTCAGTGTTGAAATAAAAACTCCAAAAAAGTTCTGTTTTAAAATCAAAATGGGCATGTTTTTGTCCTGATTCCATGTTATTTCTTTCTCTTATAAGGAGAATTACCAAAACTCACCACACATGGTGTCTATACTGAGCTGGAAGAGCAGCTTTAAGTTCAGGAGAATGAAAAGCCTAAAAAATGCTCTTGAATATAACCAAGAAATTCTTGATTTTGACAAGAACAAGAGAAACGAAGAAGAAACAACTCCGATAAGATAAGCTCATTCTGCAACTCTTTAAAAATATATATACATATATTAAGTCCGAAATCTATGCTTTAGCATTAAAATTAATGTACACAAAAATGTTATTACTTTGTTTTAAATCCCACAAAAAATTGTCCTAAGTCATTTAATGGTTTGCTATTTGTACCGTCTACCATGACAAAAGGATTTCAGCATCAATACAAAATCTGCATCCTTTGATCCTCCTTGAAAAGCAAAGCAATAGTTTAAAACATTGACTCAGACATATCCTAATGCAGCTAGAAACAGCAGGAGCGCGAAAGTGCAAACTTGTAATTATTTGTGCCGACAGAGCAAAATCCTTGTTATTATTTTTTGTGTTTATAATTGGTGTTTGGCCTGTTAAGTTATTCGTGTCCTCTGGTTTATTTATTTGTAGTTAATTCAATTTTGTGGTAACATTTTAGTTTTTTTTTTTTACTTTTTTATTAGTAGATTTTAAAAACAAAATGAGCTCATGTACGTACAGGCAGAGGCTCTGGCGGCTGGTCAAGTCGGAGAGTAGAGGACAGCATGGAAGGGCTGATGGGAAAGCTGGGGCTGCTGGGATTGCGGCTCTTGCGGCGCGAGCGCCTGGTGGAGTCCCGCCGGCTCTCCCTGCTGGGACCCTCGGGCTCCTCCTCGATAACCAGGATCTTGTCGTCGCTAAGGTAGCGCAGCAGGGAGTTGTCTGAGTCTGAGGAGAGGGTGGGAGACATAAGAAGACGGGTGGATTCAAAGAAGACGTGGGGTGGGTTCGAGGTGCACCCCGGAGTAGAAGAAGCTGAGGTCGAGCAGACAAAGATAAAAAGCCATCGAGAGAGGGGATAAAAGTGCATTAGAGCTCCAGGACGTGATATGGATCACAGCTAGGGACCTAAGCTATAATCTGCAGTCATTTTGTTGATTTGGAGGGCAGCGCCACTAAATCGCATCTGTTTCAGAAACTTTTGTTCTGGTTCCAGAGATAAAAGCCTCTCAATTCATTTGTTTTTTTTTTTTAATCCAGACATTTTAAAAACTAGGAGGCCAAAAAAGGAAAGGCAGAAAAAAGCAGAACCATACAGTAAGTAGTGCTGAGCTTTAATATTATTCATAGAGTTTTTAATGGCAACCTGAAGGATCCTTGGTTGAATACAGATTAAGGTTCAGTGAAAAGTTTTTCCTGAGGTTGAAACCACATAGGAATGGACATATTGTCATTTCCAGAATGGCTGGATCAATGCAAATCCCTTGCATTTGTGTTTGGCCATCACTATCAGATACATACGCTAGCAAGATATGTATCTTCACACTACCACAGCACCATGGAGAACCAGAGGATGAGCTGAGATGCGTTAAGCCGAGTATGGAGCAGAGAGCATGGTACCGGTGTGACCCGGCTGTGCGGCCCGCGAGTGTGTGTTTGTGCTTGTACCTCTGCTCCCTCTTTTGCCCATGCTGGGTTCCTTCGCCTCTCCCATCCAATTATATTCAGGAGGCATGGAAACTGGTCTTAGGTCACCTGGAATCAGCAATCAGAAAGTTGGCCACTGGGGAGGAGGGGGCTGGGAGACAGCGTGGAGGACAGCTGGAGGGGGTGGACAGGTGACACACGGAGTGTGCAGGTAGAGGGCAGGACTCTCAGACGACTTTTGAGACTTGCAAGCAGAGCGCCAGGGCTGGTTTTGGCATAAACCAGAATTTAGACAAATTTTAATTTACTTTTAAGTTTTTATCTTGTGCTGTAACACAACTAAGTCGATTTAAGGACCAATTGTGATTATCTTTGGAGCGCTGTGGAAAGCATTTCTATTGGTCTTTTACTTATGATTATGCCATTTTTAGCCCAAATTAAATAACCTGTCTTTTTTGGGACTTAGTTTCTGCAGAGGGGCATGAGTTCATTAGAAATATTCATCTGAGTTGTGGGTAGAAGTGTTAAAAACACAAATTTCATTGCTGTATTTTCCGGAGTATAAGTCGCACCGGAGTATACGACGCAAGAGAAAAAAAAGAAGAAGAAAACCAAATATAAGTCGCACTTTTGGGAGAAAAGTCGGACATTTCAGAACAAATCCGCCAAGCCCAGTGTAGGTAAAAATAAATAAATAAATACAAGAACGCAAATAAGTTGAAGAGTAAAAAAAAAAAAAAAAAGATTCTCTTCCATGTTTGTTTTGGACGACACTTCTTCTGTACTGTCAGTACCAAATACTTCAGATGCAGCGCCCTCTAGCGGTTGTTAGAGGAAACAACAGCTAAAGGACAACGGTGTTTACTGGGAAAATATATGAGCTTCTAAAAAACACACAAATAAGTTGCTCCAGAGCACAAGTTGCACCCCTGGTTAAACTATGAAAAAACTGCAACTTATATTCTGAAAACATGGTTTATCCTTTTTTCTTTTAAAACTTAAGGTGTTTTCAGACTGAAAAAATTACTTATTCTGAACCTGATCTGCTTAATTTGTTTCGGATCGAGTCCTTAACCTTGCAGGTCTGTATTCAGACTGCTGGAGGTTTCTGTTCCTGACCAACGCTTGTAAACAAAGCCATGTGACTAAACATCTCTTCAGTCATTGGCCAGCAGTTATGGGGGCGGGTCAAAACAAAAAGAGAAAGATAGAGGTGGTGAGGTTTGCAAATCCTTGCCAGGATTGTTCACTTGTTCAAGCTATTTATTTCGCAGATCAATTTTGAGCGTCTGTAGGACAGCCAGGTTCAACACTTTTTAGTGCTACTTTAGAACGGCGAAGGTATGCCGCGAGCTAGTAACCAGGATGCTATGGCTACAAGTTACGCTATAAATTGTTGAAAAGCAATGCGTATCACGTTAAAAGTTGTTTTGATAAGCCTGCATTCATCCGATCACATTTCAATACGATGCTGTTGCATTGCTGCTATCGACCGCCTAGGGTGGCTGTTTTGGTTCAGCTGATCGTATTCAGACTGAGGAATTCCGAGTGAATTGAAGTTCAGTCCGATTGGAAACGATTCACCTCGAAAGATTGGTCCGAAAGCGGTTCAAGGTCCTGGACCAGAGTTTGCTGAAATTTTATTCCAGATTGTCGGGGAAAAAAGACCTCTGGTTAACTTTAAGCGAACCAAATATGTCCAATCTGAATTGAAAATCCTGTTTTTGTGGCATCTCTTTCAAGATGAAAGACTTAAATAAAGAAAATTAAGCTTTAAACTACATTTCTGAGTATTTTTTATTTAAATTCTTCTGAATCTGGAGCAGAAAAAAATGCAGTTGGAATGACTTTGTACTCTCTGCTCAGCTCCATTCAGATGCATCCACTTGCAGACAAATAGATCCAAGAACATCTTCGTTTTCCTCGTCTGAGCTGACATCATGTTCAGAAATGTACAGCTGGATAGCTCCAATGTTGCTCGCCATTTTTGTCATGTTAGGTTGGGGTTTGAGGGGCTGTAAGCTAGCGGGAGAGAGTGTAAACAAAGGAATGATGGGAAAATGCACACGCATACATTCCCATCCCCATCCAACTTCTGCCCTTCTACAGAAACTATGTCTTAGAAAACAATTAGGGTTTTTAAATCTTGGGTAAAAACTGCCTAATTATAGTTAAATGACCACTAAAACTTTTTGAAAATAGATCAAAAATGATCCATTTGGGATTTTAAGCTGTAAAAGAAATAAAAAAATAGAGTCTGACCTTTATTTTTTCTAATATTCACACTATTCATTTTGTCTATATGATATAAAAATCCCACCTGATGATTTATGAATAAAAATTGGACAAATAAAGGTTATATATAATATTGGATTGACTGAACATAAGCACTGCAATAAAATCTTTCATTTTTACAATTTACAAAGGTTATTGTGACATTGGGGTTTATTATTGGTATTTTGAAGTTGTCATGAAGAAGTTTGTCATTTTAATGCATTTCAAACAGTGAAAAGGCTGTGTGTTATTTGGAAAAGGTCATTTGTTGATTCTTGGATAATAGTCTAGTTTCGCACATACTTACATGTGGAAACTCAAAAGTAAACTTTTTAGTTTAGAGAGCTTTTGTTTGGGAAGCTTTTTTGGAGGGGTTTTTACAGCTTTTACTTTAAAGAAATTGTTGGGTATATTGAGTCTTGTTGCAAACAGCTGGTAGAGATCTAAGATTAGCATATTTATTAATAAAAGGAAGGAGACAAGGCGGTTGGTTGTTTGGTTCCGTGACCCTTTACTTGCTTGTCATATGGCGCTTTGGTCCCTTGATAGACTGACAGAGCTGTGCACTTCACAATGATCTGGAAGCTGTCTGGAGACAAGAGGTGGACACAGGTGGTGGGGCAGAAGCGTTTCCATCGACTGTGGCTTTGTTTGCAAAAGGGAGGAGCGTCCCAGGTGAAGACATGAGGAAGCAGACCCGTGAAGCAAGCAGGTGTCGAGAGGTTTGACGACGTGATGAGGTGAACGTGCAGATTCACACATCAAACCCAGCGGCTCCTCCATCTATCTTACCGTGCGTCGGGGTCTTGTCTCGCCGCCGCACGCCTGTATTGCGGCCTCGGTCGTAGTCCGGCCCCGGAGGTCCGTCTCCTTCCAGCAATGAGAAGTACTGACCGCTGTCCTGATCCAGAAAATAGCTGACGGCCTCTGAACCCTTGGAGCCGGATTGGGAGCTCATGCTGTAGCGACTGATATCGTCACATGACATTAGACCCATCTCCTCCCTGCAGAAAGAAAAACTGTCACCATCAGAGCCATCATCGCCATCATCCCTGTCATCAAAATAATCATCATAATGATCCCCATCGAGACCTCTGTGTGTGTTTGACCTGGTGCTGTAGAGTCCAGAGACGGGAGAGAGGATGTAGACGTCCTGCATGCTCGGGGCGTCCATTTTGGACATGCCCAGTGTTCCTCCGGGTGTGGGGGAAGAACTGGTGGGGCTGGTGGGAACCGGCTGGAGGGAGAACACAGAGAGAATGAACATTTTCCCCCAACGTTTATAAAAAAACATTTTCTTCTGTAACGGAACATCCTGACATCTATTTTGATCCGCCACCAACGCCGAACGCCGTTCTTCATGCCCGTCTGACAGCGCAGACTGTCCCAGGTTCATTTGCTTCATTATTCTATCACTTTGTCTCAAACCTCTTCACTCATGCAGTGTTCTCCATGTCTGTTCCCATGACAACCCATACTCTCCTCGCTTTTCCTCTCAGCCCATCCACCCTCCCATCCGCTGTGCATCACGCTTTACGAGAGAATTTAAGGATGAAGGAAAGTTTGTAAATCCCCCGTCTTTGCTTGGCTCAAGAATATGTTCTTTATGTTGGGATGTTTATTTTATTCGTTTGCTTGTGAAAAAAACGATTTAAGATTTATATCTCTTGCACTTTCAGCCCAAAATCAAAAGACTGTTTTCTATTAGGCCTGGTATTCTTGAACAAAGGCGTCTGAAAAGAAGTCACCACAAAAATGTTCTCAGAACTTGAAGGAAAACAAAAAAAGAGTGAGGTTGGGGTTCTGTGCCGTGTGGAGAAAACAGTCATTTGGTGATTATAGCCCACTGCTTCCAACACAGAAAGGGAGTTGAGAGGGGCCCAAGGGAAGAAGTAGAGAGCAATGGGACTTCCACAGCAGGCGAGATTCCATCCTGTCCAAACAGCACTTAAACCATTTGGTTCTCACTGTGTTCACACAGAACTATATACAGATTCACTCAGCTAATCCCTCACAACCAAAGGCTTCAATGATGTACTTTTATATCATAAACGCACACAGAGATTGTTAATTAACAATACCAGTGTCACTTATGGAACTGGGGTTGAATGGTTTCAAGTTCAACAACTTCCTTTGATTTTTTTTAAGAACCAGTTTAGTTTTTTCATTTATGAAAACAGACAAGTTAACTCTTTAACATTGGAACTTATTTGACTACCACAACCGTAAACGTAATTAATGATATTCCAGTAGATTCTGAAGCAGCTGATATGCAACACTTCACTGTAGTGAAGTGTTTACACAATCAACAAATGAAAAGCTGATTCTGAGAAAAGCGGCTTTACACCATTATGCAACACTTAGATGTCACCAGCAACATGTCTGGTGTTAAAGGGTTTATAAAATGATCTTTTAAAAAGTTCATAATGTCATAAAACCGTGCAATAGATCTTTTAGGGTTCAGTTTTTGTGGCTTACAAGTCAGAAATTTGAGTTTGAGATTGAATTTCATGGAAGCTACTTTGGTCAAAGTCACAAAACTTGTTTAAAAAAAATTAAATACATTTTTAATTGTAAAATTGCAACATTTGAAACTGATTTAAGAAACAGCTTGGCCACAAAACTAGGTTCTAATTGAGCATGATTATAAAGAAATCCTATAGCACTAAGAAACAGAATGTTCTGTCTAGAAAAATAAACTCCATCCACTGCTGGTTTTGTAAATACTTTTTGGGAATTTAAAAAACAATTTTAACTCTTTGAAAATACCAAACTATAGTTTTTTTTCTCCTTCTAAGCTACACTAAAGAATTTTCATTGAACTTCAAGTCACCTCAGTGGTTTTCTTAGCTTATCACAGCCAACGATGTTTTGACCTTATGGGTATTGAAGATTGTTTAAATCAAATGTACTTAATTTAATCTTGTTAGAGGCTAAAAGTTATTTACTAACCTCAAACTTTTCTCCAAATGCAATATCTAGCGTAAATACTTGAGTTTTTAACAAGATTCACTATTTTGAACTGAGGAAGTCTCTTGGATAAGATGCCAAACATCTTGAAGGTCCAAATGGTTTTTAAAAACGTTTCCTGCCATGAAACCATCGTGGATGAATAAGAGTCTTTACAGATATGTTTAACTTATCATCATTTAACTCAGAAAACCATGGTACATCTTCAAATGGTGTATACTTGTAAAGAACTGTTCTACCTTCCTCAAAGGCCTAAAACCTTTTACAGTCTAATTCCAACACTAATGCATTCTCAAATATATCGTCATATATGGACGGATGGTTCAGGTCTCCTGAACGTCACTTTTTGATGTTTTGGGTGTCTCCAACTCATCGTTTTTTGACATGCGGGCTATTCCCATTAAATAAGGGGTCCCCAACCTCCAGGCTGTAAACCGGTACCGGTCCGAGAGCAGCTTGGTACCGGGGCACAGACAGGGAAAAAATACATACATTTGACAGGGATCCCCATCCTTCAGGACGTGGACCAGTACAGGGACACGAACTGGACCGATACCTTAAGCCTAACATGATACTGGTACCCTAACCTGGTATCGGTTCACCTCTGTTACCGCGTCCCGAGGGTTGGGTACCAGTGATTTAATGGGAACAGTGAGCACGTCAAAAACCGACGAGTTGTGGACATCCAAAACGTCAAAAACGGACGGGGCGAGTGCCCGAATGTCCATGTGTTGAGTTGGGAGTAAGAATGTTTAGCACACACAATACTACTGGGCCAATTGGGGCACACTCCCCGACCAAACAAAACAATTTGCTGAAATTGCCATATGCAGAGCCTGTTGTAATGGAAACCTGCATTCTTCCCCTCTCCTTGACCATTTCCATAGATTTTCCTCTGACTCTCTTTCTTGGCCCCCAAGTCTGTATCATAGAGTCCTGTGCGATGACGCACGGCCACCGCCAGGCTGGATGTTAGGGAGTCGGTTTGTGTGGACCTTTTTGTCTCTGTTAAATCAAAGTTGATGTATTTTTGCTTGTACCTCAAACTATGCCGTTGTACCTCAACACAGATCGAAGACACTTGATTTTGACATCATTCCTGTACTCTGCTCATGTGAATTTCTGGGTGATTTGAGTGGCTGCTGCCCACCATTAGGCAATATGTCTTGTATGTGTTGCCTACCACCACCAATTTCCCTTGAGATTAATAAAGTGTCCATCTATGTGAGGCCGCCTTAGATCCTGAACACTGGCGCCGACCTGTAACCACCAGAGGAAAAGTGGGGTTCATTAATTTACCCAAGAACACTTCAACAAACGGGCAGGAAAGGCAGGAATCGAACCAGCAACCTTCAAATCAGAGCTCCACCTCTTCACTGTGTTACCCGTCTTTACATCTATAGAACATTTTTGACTGCCATACAAGTCGTTGACAGGAGAGGCTGCAATGCGATTTTCACAGAACTTTTAGTAAAGACTGAAATCACAAGATAAGTTGGACAAATAAACTGTTTCCTTTGTTGATCCGTGTATAATCCAACTGGATGCACGCCACATTTGTGCTAAACTTCACAGATGCACGGCTCATCCTTTGAAAACTTGGCTTAGCGTTGTGACTGCACATGTGCTCTCTGAGTGTTTGCTTCTTAAGTGTAAAAATACAGGAACATTTTTAAAACTGAAGTGCGCAGAGTGCCTGAAATACAGTTATAATGTACAGTTAAGCTGTTTTTTCACTTCTCTGATTTTT
>NC_050521.1:21585709-21588524 GCF_002922805.2 Oryzias melastigma
GCTGCCTGTAGTTGGCCATGAATAATTAAGAGCTTCGGTCTTTCTGAGAGTGAATAAAACTAAAGCCCATCTTTCTTCCCTTTTTTTCCCCACACATCTATGGGCTCTGATCTGGTTGCTCATAGCATGTTCGAGTCCTAGCAATTCATCGGGGGAACACTCCTACAATCCTCCGCCGCTGAACAAAGCAAACACAACAATAAGCTCTGTGAAACAACAGGCGGCAACCTGGAAAGGAGAACAGTCCCCCGGCTTGCTCAAGACAAAGGCAATGGCTACATCTACCTCCGTGATTCGGATAAAACAGAAAAAAAAAAAAAAAAAATGAATGGCAGGGTAATTTAAAAAAAGAATCCAAAGAGCATCTGTGCTCAGTGGAGAGATCAAAGCGTGGTAGTTGCATGTAAATGAATTAGTCTGATGCGGAGTTAAAAATAGCTTCCATTGAACGCCTCACAGCCTCGCCTCACGCCTCGGCCTGTCTCAGCACAACTTGTTCCTTCTCTGCACCTACAGTGTGGACAGTGAGCGACAGATTTACCAAATATCCACCCTTAAGCGTAAAACAAACATGCTTCCTAATCTGTAAGCCCTCAAACAAGCATCCCACCTTGAAGATGCAGAGTTCAGGAACAAAAAAATGGATTCCTCTTTGAAGAGAAGATGTTTTCTTGGAGAAAGGTTGAGGGACTTACAGCTCGAGTCTCTGTAAATAGGAATGTGGGAGGTGACCCCACAGTTGACCCTGTATTGGCTTCCAGCATCTTTGAAGGACTATTGTTTTACGTTAACACAGTGGATGGACTTCCTTCACACAGTGATGTACGAATGTAGTTCCAGTTTAAAGACCCACTCCGAAATGGTGTTTTTAACATGTTTCTGATGATGAACGACATACAGTATATGAGAGAATCCATCTGTATTCTTAGCTCACGATATCCCTTTTGGGGTTACAGGAGCCTGTTCCGGTTGTTTTTCTGAAAATATCTGTTACCATTCACAAGCAGAATTAAACAATCAGTGTGTGAGAACTAAAACGACTATGGGCTGGGGACTACCTGTAGGCCCAACGGTTTCCAGCGCACGTTCCTCAGCAGAGCTGGTGTGGAGCTCAGAGTGTTCTGAGGTCTTTTCTTCAGCGTGAGGATGACTCCGCATGGGTCTTCTCTGAGAGCGTTCACTAAGTTCTTCAGCTGCCATCCCACCTGAGAAGGAAACAGTATAAACCTGTCACCAATGGATGACCAGATCAAGTATTGAGCAGCAACAAATAATGTAAAAGAAAAAATGGATTCTTCAACAATCACAAAAGTGTAGTTTAATGCATGAATCAAACCTTATAAAAAAGTATAATTAGCACAATAAAATGTATGGGGTGCTAAATGTAACGACAGGAGGTATAAAAGATTTCTCATAAAACAATTCCTTGCTGAGCATCGTTAGGCCATTGTTCAGAGGAAGACTGTTTAAAAATAAAAATGTTGATGGCAGCGTTTCGCATTGTTCCGGACAGTTGCTCTCCAGAGCTCGCAGCGCTTGTCGGACCATTGATTGGCAACAGTGGTCTCGGTTACTGGAAGTGTCCGTCGAGGCTACTGCACACCCACCCACATACACAGTCTGACCTTTTTTCCCAACATAATGATGACCGTCTTGTGTCAGCTCGTGTAGTGCTCTGCTTGCTGTTCTCTTTGTTCAACTTCAGAGCCCTGAGTTCATCCACCTTATACAACAATCAAAAGTCAGCTCGTCGATTGGACAATCCCTGTTGATTTGAAGGGAACACTTCACGATATACTCCACAAACGGTTGCTTATTTTGCATAAACTAAATTAAATTAGCAGGTAGTCACTACATATTTGCAAACTAGGTATGCTTAGGATGGAACATATGGACAAACATTATTCCAGTTATCACATTAGTAAGACAGTGGAAAAGATGTCTTTCTGATCTTCTATGATGGACATGTGTCACAAATGGACAGAGAGCTGGTTCCACGTGCAGCAGGTTTATTAATTCAGACAGGAACAAAGCACAGCTAAAACTCCACAAAGCTAAATCACGGTCAGACAGGCAGAGGTCAATCCAAAGCATCGGATTATCCAAGAAGACAGTAAAGTCCAGGTAAGGGTCAGGGCAGGCAGAGTTGAAGCAGGTCCAGACAGAAACGCTCAGTAATGCATGCCGGGTTGGCACAAACAATACTTCGCACTGAGTGAGGCTTAAGTCTCCTGTGGGTGATTGGCAAATGAGAGTCAGCTGAGGGGCATGCGGGAGTGTCCCCTGGG
The DNA here is from genome assembly GCF_002922805.2 of Oryzias melastigma. Classification (NCBI taxonomy): domain Eukaryota; kingdom Metazoa; phylum Chordata; class Actinopteri; order Beloniformes; family Adrianichthyidae; genus Oryzias; species Oryzias melastigma. The sequence goes on from NC_050521.1 coordinate 21,587,998, forward strand.
GTTGCTGGGAGATGTAGTGTGTTTAGTACTCCGGAGACTGTACCCGCCGGTGACCAGAGGGGGAGACAGAGCTCTGACTCCTGACAACATGCCAGTATCTCCTTTAAATTTTAGTCTTAACAGCAATGCTGCCTTTAATTTTTAAATAGTTAGTTGTCTATTTTTCTGTGTTGCATTCTGTATTTTTTGATACAAAATGAAAACATGTTTAGAAATCATTTTATTACTAACGAATGCAAGTAATTGTTTGGGGTTTTTTGATGGATATTTCTTGCCCTGAAAGCGATCTAGGAAACCACTTGGGAACTTTGTTTCTTTGAAACAAACTTTTGCTTCATCATTTGTAAAAAAAAAAACAAGCGATAAGGGGTGAACTTTTTCTCTGAAAGTGTAGCACATATGAAACTTTCCTCTGCTCCAGCAAGAGCGAGGAGCAGGATAGGTAGCCGTTACCATGACTGTGCATCGGGCTTCATATTAAATCGTTTGTTAATTTAAAAAAAACTATTTAAACCTAAATAAAATGA
>NC_050521.1:21588622-21589223 GCF_002922805.2 Oryzias melastigma
ACTGAAACGTAAACCCCTCCTTATCCCCCACTTAATAAGTTTAAGTAAAAATATGGACGATGGGAAGTTATAGACAAACACACTGTTGCAAAAGGAACTGGCTAAATAAAAATAAGAAGTTTGTTATTTAAAGTCCATTAAATGGGCCATCTATTTGGCACTTATTCATACACGTCCAATAGCTTTAATGTATGAGTTCACTATTAACCCTAGAACACTTTTGCTATAAAAATTTCACTATTGGGCAATTTTTACCCGATACAATATACCCAATATAAAGCATGTGAAAATATGACAACACATGATAAATGAGAGTTTTAAAATGTGGTTTATGTAACAAAATGTAAAATAAAAACATATTAAGATCCCCAAAACATGCTCAAAAATTAGGAAAATTCATTTAAAAAAAAATATATATATATATATATATAATGATACTGGAGACTTGGCCTTTGGTCCACCAATTCCTCTGACCCATGAAACTAAGAAAAATTCAATATATTGAAAATTGTGTAAATACATTTGCTCAGGTGAAAATCACCAGGCGATTGAGCTCTAGGGTTAAAAAATACTTTAAAAGTTTCTTGTTTGTTCTCCATTA
>NC_050521.1:21589273-21633814 GCF_002922805.2 Oryzias melastigma
TTACAAAATTTATAATAAAAATTAAAAGGAGGATAAAACCATCTTAACAAAGGAAATGTGACAAGGTAAATATAAGCTTTGAAGATATAGCTAAGAAGATCGTCTCAAATCTGACAGATGAATCACCTTTACATCCCACCTATAGTATTGACAGAAAGTAACAAAAATTTGATTCAACTGCAACAGCTCATTTTTTTGATACCGCTAATGAAAGTTAACTGGACTACAATCTGAGTGAACCTCTCAGGTGTCTCATCCGACGACTGTGATGCCAGAATTAACAGGAAGCACAAAGTCTGCCCTAACTAACCCAGTTTGGAGCCTCTCTGTTATGCAAATGCGCAAAGAGTGCAAAGAAAAACAAGGAGACACCTACCGAAATAATAATAGCCTAAACTGCTGCCAAGGAGATTTTTTAAATCCCAGGGGTCTTCATTATTTTCCCAGATGCTATTACCTCCGTGTAATTATTTTGCTTCTTCAAACAATCGATTTGCTGTTTGAACAAATTCCACGCGTCACTTCAGGGGAAAAGCTTTGCTAAAAATTGCTCATCGTGCATTCAAGTGTCTCAGACAAAGCTCGTAGATGTGAAGACAGCGTTGTTGTTCAAAACATAGAATAGGCTAATAGTATGATTCTGTAACGCAATACTACTACTCATGATGCTAATATATACATTAGTGTTATTCGTGCAGCATTTTAATAATATTTAGAACTTCCGTTTAACGTTCTTCCACCTTTTTCTGTCGTTTTTTCTCCTCTTTTCTCCATATTCCTCCTTTCTTTTTCCAGCCTGTCTGCTACACACCACATCCGCACCGCTCTCTTTGCCCCAGCTTATCTCCTTCCCCACAACGAGGGATCAGAGCGGCGAGGGTCTAGCCAAGGGAGTAATAAAGGGTTGAAGCTGAGTGCCTGGCGGGGTGCGATCTGCTCCATCACCCCAAGGAGAGGGGAAGAGATAACGCACACCTCTGTCACCCGTCAATCAAATGCTGCTCCACGCTACTTACATGTGTGTTTTAGCACAAGGAACCCCCATGGAGAAGTTCAAGCAGATACCTCAATGAAAAAGTACATCAAAGACATCCCGAAAAACGGTTCTCTATTCGGTTATTTGTAGCAAAAGGGACGAGATGTGCCGAAAAGGTTTATTACTCAAGAAAAGAGCTGTTTAATACAAAATGGAAACCTTTCTTCAAAGGAAAAAGAACAAAAATTCAGATTTGATATGTGTGTTTGAAGTCAACTCCAGACGTTATTGTGGAAGTAGCTGTGTTCACATGGACACAAGTAACCGGAATAAACTCCTGATCAGAATAAAAATGAGTGTAATGTAAACACGCCAATCGGAATACAGCGACCCAATCAGACCCATGCGGATCGAAATTTCTTCCTGCTGGAGATAGCGGGTTATACTGATTGTTGATCCGATCGTGGTGCATTTAAAGACAATTTATAAAGATTTTAGGTCATTACTGTGCAGGCTTTTACGTCATTTATAAACGGTGTGGCGGTCTAGAGGAGAATTTGGAGCGTGAATAGGATCGGCCGGCTACCGTGTGTCTGAACTAGGGCTGCCACAATTAGTCTTATTGACTAATTTAATAGTCGATTAGTCGTTACTTTATACTATATGGAGTTAGAGTGTAGTAAAGTTGAAAGTTATAGTGGCATTCTGCTAGCTTTTTGGACTATTTTGGCATTTATTAATGTCTTTTAGGCTAATTTGGAGTTTAGCTAATATTTCAGCTGCATGCTAGCTGTTTTGGCTAATTTAGACTTTTTTTTTAGTTCTTTAGGCTAATTTGGCATTTAGCTACTATTTCAGCTTCAGCATTTTCAGCTATTAGCTTCAACGTTTTCAGCTATCAGCCTCAGCATTTTTAGCTATCAATATCACCATCTTCAGCTAGCAGCACTAGTATCTTCAGCGGCCAAATTAAGCTTACAGCATTCACACTAGCATTAACGCAGGTAATGCTATAAATCTAGTTTTTAGTTAGTTTAAAGGTGATGGTTAAGATGTGTGCTTTGATTCCAGTTGCCCATCACCTGATGTGTCCTAATGGATGATTAGTCGGCAATTAAAATAATGGTTTGTGGCAGCACTACTCGGAACAGAGCAACTGGACTTGTAGCTTCATGCTTTGTTATGGTGTGCGCTCCAGAGGAGGCTTTCAGGAGAACTGTGTCTGGTATACTGGTTACGTTTTTCATGGCCATTTTTTAAAGTTCAATTTAATCCAATTTTTAATTAGATTACATTTTGTACATGTACACACAGCTACAGACACAAGTAATCTGAATAAAAGCCTGATTGGCTTCATGCAAACACGCCAATCGGAAGACTCTGACCCAATCAGACTCATCCAGATCAAAATTTCCCTCCGATCGAGATGGATGTGTTATGTCACTTGTTGATCCGTTATTCTGTTGGTGAATCATCACTTAGCATCATGCTTAGGCTTTGAAGCGTGGTCTAGTCGGCTGCGTCCAAAGCTAAATACTGTTGTTGGTCACATGTATTATTAACCTAACCCTTCCTCCCGGTCTGTGCATCAAAGAAAAAGTTCAGCACTGGCAGCATGAATTAAGAAAATTTAAATAGTCACTTAAAAAAAATAAAAAATCAAATCCGATTTTTGATCAGATTAAAGATTTTGCACATGGACTTTACGCTGTCCTGTATGAATTGTCCTAAATCCCCTTTTACACACAATTACTCACTCGGAGTCAAAGACAGAGCACAGGAAGTTCCCAATTAGCCCAAGAGAAGTGACCGCTGGTGTTAGTTCCCACCCGACTTCCTGTTGTGGCTGCTTTTGCACTCACCACAGTCTGGTGGTTGACTTGGATCACTTCATCCCCCGCATGGATCTTCTTACACTGGTCTGCCGGAGACTGTAGACGCAGACATTTGAAGACAGTAAAGGACAATAATTCAGTGAAACACGAGAGGCAGAAATGGTGGCGAATGTTCTGAGTGCTGTCAGATGGGTGAAAAACGTACATTCTCTGTGGTTCCTGTGATGACATGAAGTCCATCGTAAGTCGATTTGATGTACATCCCCTGAAACAAGATCACAAAGTTTTAGCATTGGAGGAAAAAATTAGAGATACAGTGTGTGAAAGATTGGATCAGTTAATAAAAACTCTTTAATTTGTTACAATTAAATATATGCCTAATTTCCCTGCCTGGGATGAATAAAGTATTTCTAATATATATATTAAATCAAATTAAATTTTTAAGTTGAGTAAACCATCAACTTGATCATCATCAATTTGATGACGATTAATAATTTTAAATACAACAAATTGCAGAACTTCAGTTATTTGATCTAATGTTTCATTTTTTACAGTGTAGTGCTTGAGATGAGCAGTAAACCTAGGAATATAACACTGGATTTACTAAGACACTTTATCGCCAAGTTTTTTTTCCATTAAACTATACCTGGTTTTGATAAAAATGCCAGAATTTTAGGTTTTATGGCACAGTAAAACATTACAAATTTGAAATATTGGATCTTTGCTGTATTTATTAGTTACTGAATTGTGATTTAAAACTCAAATCAAACTTAAAGAACTATTTATGATATGTACACAAGCAATAATGTAAAAAGCGGATGCCTATGAGTAATGTAATCTGTTGGTCATTCAAAGATCTTATAAATTGATCAAGATTGTCAATGGGAACACTAACAAGTTTCTTCAGGACTGAAATGAAAACCAATAAGTCCATAGTCATAGTCATAGCCCATTGCTAAGGACTATGGACTTACTCATTAAAATGGCAGGAGAAAGAAATGTTGCCTTGTTGCTCCATAGTGTATCTGCTTTCACACTGTAGTGAACTGCATTAGGATTCATTTGCAGGTAAACCGAGACCCACATTTTCAACTCATTCTCACTCCCAACTCGTCACACATTGATGCGTGTTAAGGATCCCTCCACGGTGTCCCCCAATTGTCCTTTTTTGACGTGTTGGCTGCTCCAATTAAATCAGGGGACCGGTCTTTTTGTTGGACCGAACCTTGGGACGCGGTGGGTACCGGTACTGTAATCCGGTACCCTAACCCTGGCCCTGTCCACGTCCGGTACCGTGTCCAGAACCAATACAGCGTCCCTAGGTTTGGTCCGTGTCCGTTACCAGTACCCTAACTGTAGCCTGGTCCTTGTGTGGTACCGCATCCAGAGCTGGTAGTGATCCATGTTCAGTACCGGGTTAAGGTTAAGAGAGGGGTCTGCAACCTGAGGCTCCAGAGGCTCAATTGTGATTCTTCGGCTTTGAAGAAAGCTCCAAACTTAACTAATTAATTCATTTATGTTTAGACAACAAAAACATAAATAAAGTGTATTTTTCTAACTTGAAACTCTCGCTGAGTTTCGGCCCATAAGAATCTGGACCAAACGGCTCTTTTAGCATTAAAGGTTCCAGACCCCTGGGTCTGGTACCAATTTGCAGCCCAGAGGTTGGGGACCGTAATTGGAATAGCCAAAACGGAAGGTGGGGACACCCAAAACGTCAATTTTTGATGTTCTCAGAAATATAGTAATAGTATACAGACAGCTTTAGTGTAAAGTGTCAGCTGTGCACTCACCAGTCCCTCATTGGGCATGATGCTGGTAAGGTGGACCACCTCCAAATGTGCCGACTGTGAGACCAGAGAGTCTGACGACAGAGAGATGATGTGATCGCATATCCCTGCCAAGGTCTTACACTGGAGACGGTGTTTGAGGTTAAGAGAGCAGAGAAAATGAAAGAAAAGGAAGGAATAGACATGAGAAGAGAAAGGGGAAAAAAGAAGACAAAGTTATTGAGATTGGTTTTGGCCCATAAGGGATGATGTGACCTAGCTGGAGGAGGTGAGACAGACATCATTTCATCACATTGTTCCACATCACCACTTCCATCACTCCAGGACACAAACTGTTTCCTGTCACAGTCTGTCCGAAGGCATGCCCACCAGACACCTTGACAGACAGAACAACACATCGCTAACACTTCACCTCAGGTGCCCGGAGGACATTTTGTGACATCTTTTTTGGGGGGAAATACCACATATGTTTTCATTTTACAGGTGGAATATTTTAAACCTATTTTATCATTACCTCATAAGACAGTAAGGCTTCATCTTGCCATTGTTCCAAGTAAACCCTGCCTGTTTTCAGGCTGTTTGTCTTCTAGGTCACGCATGCACTTTAATTTATCATCAGCACCATCTCTGCCTTCTAATCTGGGCTGACTGACTGCAGTGGGTTTACAGAGACCGTTATCATGGTTATCCTGTCTCACAGCATCAAGCGCACAAACGCGCATATGCACAATTCTAACAGACACAAGTGTAATAGAAGATACAGTATGGTATGTAGTTCATCTGATCATCACAAATGCAGATTACAAAAACCAACTGAACAGAAGGGATCCTCAATATAAACACACACTTGAGTGTGTACGCACACGCCATGGCTCAGAGCCGATGATTCATCGTTGGTGAGAGAAAAGGTGCCGAATCTTTATTGAGCTCACACACACACACACACTCTAGTTTCACGATAGCTGTGAGGGTTTTTTCATGACACAGTGTACTCTCTGGCTTCTTAGCCTGACCTTAACCATCACCAACTCTAAATTTGAAAACAAATTGAAAGTACACTGAAACGTCCTGAAATTCAACACAAGTGAAGGGTTGGTGTTATTTCTATTAGGAAGATCTACCCCACTTTCTGGTAAACTTTTAAAAATTTCTTTTTAGAGTGTTCAATAAATGTTTATCCTGTTTGACCCACGACCTAAGTTGTGTTTTGGATTTTGGCCCCCTGTGGGATAGTTTGACACTATCACTATGGGGACTTTATATCAAAGATCCAAGCTTATCCCACCAGGATAAAGACATAATCTGCCCAAAGCTTAACCGCCAAAAGACTATGGACATTTTGTATTCCAAAAATCGCATTCCTAGATCTCTCCTTATTGAAATACCTGAACCGAATGTCAACAATTAGTGGTTACTCCTGACAACCCTTCATTAATTGGTAGACATTTGCTCAAGTATCTTCATTAGGAAATATCATCAACTTCAGTTCATGCTTTTTACCACCAATAGTTGTTTGTTCTTTCTTATGGGAGAACTTGCATCACAAGTACAGTTGTCTATCATGGGAGTTACGTTCTAAAAATGACCCACTATAGGTAAAATCCACAAAGTAATCCTCTTTATTTTACTACAATTATCATAGATTTATTAAGGTTGTAAACTCCTCACAACACACTTTATACACTTTTCGTAGACAACCATTTAAACACTTCTCTCTCTTGTATAAACTCTCAGATACTCTGAGATGATCATAGATGATAAACTATGAAGGTTTTTACATCCCTATTGACATAGAGATGTTTTGTTTGCTTAATGCTACCTCCAGAATGCACAGATTCTATATCAAAACTTTAGTAAAAAGTTTGATTTTTTATGGGTTAAAAGCTCATATTATCTTATGCTGCAGAAAAATGGATTACTAGCTGTCCAGAGATGCACTGCAAGATCCTGTTTGGCGCAGAGTGTCTTTTATTTAGAAATTAAGTTATTTGAGCTTCTGTCAAACATATATATATATAGTTTTTTTTTTTTTTGAGATGCTAGGTTCTTTTTATATTTTTACTTTGGTTCGTGCCAAAAAATAGACATAATTCATATTTATTATTAAAAAACAGAAGGTCAGAAATGCAAGTCCAAATTTCTTAAAGGCTAAAGTAAAACTATGCAACTCCTGGTAAATAAAAATTAACTTCTTTTGCATTGAAATATATAAAGAGAAAATATTTTTCTTTTCATTCAAAATACTAAACAGTTTATAACTTTTGATAGAGGTTGGCATGATTTCCTTTCAAAAAGAAGACACCTTAATGTCAGCAGGGATTTAAAAAATACGTTTATTTTACCATTTGTGGTAGATCTCTGCCAAAAAACCTCAAAAAATAAATCAGAGCCAATTGTGACTCTGACAGTTTTTTTCAACCCATAAGACGCACTTGAACATTGTTCAAAAAAGAAAATCAAATTATCCAGTTCGCCTTAATTTTGGTTGTACTTCCTAACTTCCAATGGACTTCAGCGCACAAAAATTTGATATCTAAAATGTTTTCGTTAACCAGAGAGCCACATGAGGCTCCTGAGCCAAAGGCTACAGAAACCCGGACTACACAGATCGAAGGCACTCAAGTCAAGATACTATGGAACTTAAACTCTAACTTCATATATAATTATCCGTCTCAATGGAACCAGTCTTTGGTCGTGTGCTTGTCCTGACAGAGTTGGTGTTTCTATAGGAAAATGTCTTTAAGAACGAACAAAGACAAGAACAGAATTCTAGTTTATGTCAGTTAGTGACATTAGTTTTTATGTTTAGTATTTATGTTGTGGTGAAGATATTTTAGACAATGAATATAACAAGGATGGACAAGAAAGGGGAGCGTGACCATTGTGTGTGTTTTTTAATCTCATATGTTGACATGAACTGCGTTCAAAAGCCCCAGCAAGTGACAAGGAGCTGGTCTTTGATCACTAATAGTCTTGGTCTGGGATTAACACAGAGCCAAAAGACACAAGACAAGTCACCAATATGGAGCTCTAAACTCCTGCAGATCTGACACGCAACCAGAGCTTCCCAGTGTAGATTACTGAAAAATTAACTTATGTGACCAACCGGTTTGAGCTTTAAGAGCAGAAAAACATTAAGCTTAAAATCATTAACTGCCTAAAGGATTACGACCTATCCCAACCCCCACGTTCACTGTTCCAATGGTCTCTTCCTTTGTCTTTCCAAGAGGCAGTTTCAGCTTTGAGTACACATGGCTGCGTAATCTATTATCTGCACATGCATGGCCACACACCATGTATAGATACATTTGAAGAATATTAAGAACAAAAATGGAAGAAAGTAGAAGAGAAAGACAGAAAAGCAGTGAGGTGGTAGGGAGAATAGGGGAATAACAAGGGAAAGGGAAAACACACAACTAGGACAGTGTTGCGTAATTCCTCTCATCCTTATGCATGCATGAACATACAAACACTCACTCATACACACTTCACGCTCCATCAGACACACAGGCTCATACATACTCATATCCTAGCTCTCTCCGTTTTTCTCTCTTCCTCACACACACACATTCAAACACACAATGGCAAAACCCCCACACCCAGTCCATCTGATTGCTAAAGGCCATAGTCTTGTGAAGCACAGAGCAGCCCAGAGTTTTGCATTATTGAGTAAAAGCAGGCAAACGTGAAACTGCACCAACAGAAGCCGTCATGAACTTCATGAATTCTACCTGCAGATACAGACTATCAATGCTATATATAGTCAGACCTCCAAACTAGAGAAAGAGTTCTAATCACAAAACCATACTGCACGAACATGCTGGATGATAGACCGTCGCATCTGTAGTCTTTTATCGTCTGTAGGATGCTCACAAAGGGTCCAGAAAGCTTCCAGCTATCAGGCTCCTCTCTTGCGGAACACCCTCCACTGCCGCCAAGGTGGCACACACCATCTCTTTCTTTAAGGCTAAGCTTGAAATTCTCCTTTTGACAAGGCCCATACCTTCAGTTGGCATGGGTGACCCTGAGCCGTCCCTTTTAATTATGTTGATATAGGCTTAAACTGCTGGGAGCCATTCGAAGGTGCTTTGGGTATTTTTCATCACCTTCCCCAATCTGTTCTCCTTTCCATCCACAGATGTTGCATTGTTGCACTTTCTGACTTGAAGCTCTTTTGTCATATAACAGGTGTTTTTTATCATTTGTCTGTCTCTGACCCCGACAGGTCACGGTATACAGTCAATCCAACAGTTAGTTAAAAGATTTTCTGTCCATTTTTACCCAATTTCAGTTGAGTAGCAGAAAATCCAGCTGTCAACTTTGTCAGTCCGTCTTATTTAAGCACAATAAATTCAGAAATTAGTATTTTAACTTTGCAAAACTTTTATAGACCTGTAGTCCCTAACCTTTTTCAGTGCCATAGACCAGTCGGACGTCGAACAGCCAGTACTCAAGTATTTTTTTTAAGCTTCCAGTTTCCCGTAACTATTGAGGATCTTCATCCTCTGTATAGTTCACTGGAGTTTGTGTAGGAACCAATAAAATGTGATATAGATTTCTCATTAACCCATGATTTTCAAAGTGGAAGTTGATAAAATCCTGCATCAACTTCACCGTCTTTCAACTTTTAAGGTGCGACAGATAAATATAAAAAGAAAATTAGTCACCAAAACTTGTATTTTCTAAAAATAAAAGTAATAATGGATTGTTTAAGCAAATTTATTAGTTGCGTTTTCATAACCAGTTTCTGAATATAAGGCAGAATGGGCTCGGTGTGTCGCAAATTATCCATAGCCTATTTGGAGTAATTGGTTTTTGTCACTGAATGCAGTTTTTTTTTTCTTTGAAGTCAAAGGCTTTTCTCTGAGAAAATATACTTTTCAAATACGTTTGTTTTTTATTAACTTCGACAGCATGGGGGGGTTTGAATTGAATTGAAATGTTTTTTTTTTTTTTACCAGTCAAGCAAGAATGCATGTGAAGTACAATCAACCGAGGTAAACATCCACACAATGATACATTAGACATAAGATAATGAGGCATCAAATTATAGAATGCTTGAAAGGAAGCGGGTGGAAGCGAACTTATATAATCCCAACCCGGCTTGACTTTACCGTTTAATTTACATTAATTATTATTTTCTGATCAGACATTTTTACCTTACTGACAAAGTTACAGCCCATTAAAAATCCTTATGTATAAATAAATCACATTACTATGTAAGTAGAAATTACACTATTTCAGACTTTATCACAGCTTAAGCAGATCTATGATCAAGATTCAGGAAACTTCAATAAAACAAACACAGATTGTTTTTTAGCAGAAAAATTGTTAATAATTCAAATATCGAATGTGTTAAAAATAGAACACAAATACAGATTATTATTACAATTATTATTTTTTATGCCATTAGAAAAATATCAATAAAAATCAATTTAGAAGTCTGCACAGCCACATTAACAAACCAGTGGATGATTTTTGATTAAGTGAATTAGTTGGAGGGCTGCACGGTGGCGCAAGTGGTTAGCGCTCTCGCCTCACAGCGAGAAGGCCCCGGTTCAAATCCCGGCTGGGACCTTTCTGTGTGGAGTTTGCATGTTCTCCCCGTGCATGCGTGGGTTTTCACCGGGGACTCCGTCCAAAAACATGCTTCATAGGTTCATTGGTGACTCTGAATTGCCCCTAGGTATGACTGTGTGAGTGACTGAGTGTGTGATTGAGGCCCTGCGACAGACTGGCGACCTGTCCAGGGTGTACCCCGCCTTCGCCCTTCAGTAGCCGGGATAGGCTCCGGCACCCCGCGACCCCGAAAGGGACGAAGCGGTCAAGAAAATGGATGGATGGATGGAATTAGTTGGATGTTATGAAGACATCTGACTCTTGTCTCCATTAATGCACCTTATACTTTGTTGCGCCTCATATATGACATCAATTCAAAAATAAACTTTTTATTAATGGTGCACAAATAATCTGCAGGGTCTATAGTGCAAAAATATGAACTATTTTCTAGTATTTTCATAGTAGTAGTTGTGTTACTCCAACTCCACTATTTTTGTCTAAAAAAACAGTAATTTCGACTTTGCAACCAAGCGGCATCTAAAAACAAACTCCTTCTTTCAGCTTCTGCTCTGTCTCCTGGCTTCACACATACGCCTCCCACACATAACAGATTTACTCGTGTGTTTTTGAGAGTTATTTATTTTTGTGCCACAGAACTTTGTAGGCGTGTGTTTGTGCACTTGTGTGTGCACATGTGGAGAGCTGCTTAAACATTTGCCTGATGTCAGGGCCCGGTCTCATTATCCTGCTTGTAACAAAAGAGATAAATGACAGCCGTGATACCCCCACCAAAAGGCTCAGTGGTGACTCATTGTGACAGGCGGAGGGGGTGACGAGCGTCACATAATTTACAAAAAGGAGGATTTCACTGTGAGACGATTTTATGCAGAAGATCCTTGATTTAGTCGCAGTTTTTGTCCTTTTTTTGGTAAACTTCAAAGAACAGGAGGGATCGCGTTTATCTGACTTACTGCCATGAGTGCTGCTGACAGGGTTTCACACGTGCGCACAGACAGTTCCCCTCCCAATGCGCACGTGGACACAGACAGTGCAGACAGGCCCCTCTGAGGCTTTTAAATGGATCGTTTGCACTTTGCCACAGACAGCGGAGACACATGCAACTAAAAAAAAAGTGGATTTATTTCAGTTCTGCTCCGATGTCACACCAAGTAACGCTGCTTTTTTTAAACATGTATTAGTCCAAACTTAGACCAATAAAACCATTTGTTTCATATTTGAGAAATTAATTTCTTCCCAAATTGCCCAAGGTAGCATAATTGATAGTGTCTGTATCTTAATAAATCATATTGGATTTTTTTTTTTTTTTTAATCAAATGGTTTCCAGTGGGCATGACAAGATTAAGGACTAAAAGTATTGGACTTGATAACAATGGTCAAGTCCTATTTTGGTAAATAAAACCAGAAAGCATGGATCTATTCTTGCCTTTAACCAATAGTTTGTGTTAATGATTTACCAGAATCCACTTAAGTACATTTAAAAGTGTTTTTTTTTTTTTTTCCCAAACAAAGATTTTAAGAAAACGACAGAGCTTAACTCTTAACTGTATCTCCAGTGTTGACATTCTCTGCTGTAACTTTTCAATCGTTTACGCAAATAACAAAATTTAATATTGGATTTCTGAAGCAAAAAAAGGTAAATCTCATTGTGCTGATATATTACACTTTACTGTAGTGAAGTGTTTATGCAAATGACATAAATCAACTGATTCTGTCTCAGAGAAAAGTGACTTTGAACCAATCTACAACACTTTGGCACAAAGGAGTAGCATCTCCATCTTAGCGTTACAATACTCACCACATGAAGGATCTTGTTCTCCGTCTCGTACACAGTGCAGTCCTGTGAAGGGAAATTGAAAGACATCAATGTGATGCACACAAACTTTAATATTTCTCAGGGGTCCATTCAGAAAAGACAGTCAACATCTTCAGAATGAATGAAAACCAATGCCTGCAAATACAAGATGTTAGAAGATCCTCCTAAACATCCAGAAGCTTCACCGTTCTCTAGATGATGCACTGTTGTCCAACCATCACTGATGGCTAATCTGTTTGCAGGAAAACAGCCAAGTGAATCCAGCAGATGTGTTCAGTGGGAGGTAGTTCATCCATTTGATGCATTAGTGGAGATGCTGCTGCCACTTTTGTCTGTCCCGCTGCACCCTGGCAGCCACAGGTTCATTTGGGCTTTGTGGACCTGTGGTGGCTGCATTCTCTTTGCTCTTCACTGCCATTGTAAAAGGGGACGGGTGTTATCTGCTCGACTCAGGACTCATTTTGGGCACAAGTACACACACGCGCGATCTCTCACACACTCTTCAGCGGCTTTTAGCGTGTGGACGTGGAAAAGGTCCAGACAGCGGACATAGATTTAGTCCAAACAATGTGATGGCCACAGAGCCAGCGTGTTTTTGTTCCTGTTAATATACAATTTAAAGGTACATTGTGCTGAAATAGCATGAGGACACTGTTAATAGAAATTATGGAGGCCTAGTTCACGACCATTGATTGTATTTGAGAACAGAGTGAGTATGAGGATACAAAATTAAAGTCAGTTCAGACGCCATTTTTTTTCCCGCAATATGGATACCCAACACATCCTCATTCCCAAGTCGTCATTTGACTCCTGCGCATCACTTTTTGATGTTTTGTGTGTCCCCAACTCGCTGTTTTCAAATGAATCAGGTGTTCGGTCATTTTGTCGGACGTGGTATTGGACGAGGACTGAACTTTGGGACTCGGTGTGTTCCAGTACCCTAACCCGGTCAGGAACCAGTACCATTTGCGATAGCGGTATGAATCTGTGTACCAGGTTAGGGTTAGGTTGAGATGCGGAACACATTATGGTACCGGTTTGCAGCCCAGAGGTTGGGGACCCATGACTTAATTGGTCAAAACAACTAGAAGTTGGGGACACCCAAAATGTCAGTTTTTGACGTAGAGGGGTCTTTAGTCATGCATCAAAATTTGAATACTTGGGAATGAGAATGTGTTAGGATACCGCCATGTTGGAGCTAAACATTGTTAGTTAGCAGCAGTACGAGTTGGAATGAGTCCAGGTTCTCTATGGCAACCAGTCCAGCCAATCAAGAGTGAGCTTGTTGGAAGTCCACATTCCTTCATTTGAAATACGAAATCTGTTAATTAAATGTTTCAAATGTTGCAGAGCAGCTGACAATGTCATCTTATTGGGCAGTTTATAACTTCAATAATTTGCACTCCAAAAAAAAAAAAACAACAAAAAAAATCATTAAAAAAAAGTAGCAGATCAAGATTGGTTACTTTTCTCAATAGAAGTCTTTGAGATTTTGGATTCTTGGAGCCAGCGGGTACTTCCTATATGGATTGCCATGGGGGAGGGGTCACTCAATCCAGGTCTCATTTACAGTCAATGTTCACTCCCCATCAAAGCTGCTGTGTGGTTGGATGGGGTGTGACCAACACTGAGCCCATGAGGTAATTTATCGATGGTTGCTCCGCCTGTGGAGCAGACATGTCCTCACTCCGGCTCAAAAATCCATAGAAACCACTACAGGCTTTCCGTAATGAGAGTGAGTCCTGTGATTGCCACAGATGTAATGAGTGTGAAAATAAGCAATGCTCATGTATGTGTGTGAAAGTACCTGTTGGACAATGGTGGTCAATTCTAAGCAGAGCTGCACGATGTTGTTCTTCAGCAACGAATACTCTGTCACACTCGCAAATGGAGACCTGGAACAGAGGAACAGTTGAACAGATGCACCGAGCAAACAACACCACCCATTTAATCAGCTGATTCTTCCCAAGATGATAAAGCAAAACAACATGTTTTTGTTGCTTTTGCACAAACGCATTTGTAGAAAAGGTGTGTTCTCACCTGTCAAGCCAGGCCAGCAGGTTCTTGGCTGCACCGATTAAATCCACCACCGATGTGAGGAAGTCGTTCGGCAGCCGTCTGGAGGCGCGTCCATCGTAGTGGCCGCCCCGCCGTCGGCCCAAAATAAAGTTCTGGAGGTTCTTGGCTGAAGCGTTCAGCTTGTGGGACAGAGTTCGGAGATTCTCTGTCTCAAGGCCATAATTCTGAAGAAGAAACAAAGAGTTCTCTAAAGGATTGAAAAAATGTTTCTGGTATCGTCCCAGAAGATGAAATTATTTTCAATTTATCCACGTTTGCCTGAAAACAAAAGATAAATGGGATTAATTTTTATTTCCAAACCATAATTATTCATCTTTATGGTCATTAATAAAGAAAATATCAATTTATATGAGTATGTGTATTTGTTATTTTGTCATATAAAAGATTATGTTTTATTATAAATCCTGAACAATTTCAATAAATAGTCTAAACATTTGTAGTTTTAGGTAATATGTCTTCTTGTTTTCATGTAAATACATATTGTTTTTAAAACAGTTTCCTTTGACAAAAAGTTTTTAATTATTGGTACCTTTTAAAAAATACATATGTTTTTTTTCCTTATTGTTTTAAAGTAAGAAAAATGTTTATGCTAAAAATTTGTTTTTTTTCTTCTTTTTTTCTCTTTAAATTACTAAAAAGAACAAAAACTTTGATTTTTGTGTAAAAAAATATTCTACTGTAAAAGGTTTTTCTCTATTTTGAGTCATTTTATGTAATGAAAATATAGAAATTTTGTTTTTTAACTGTCTGGTTTAGCTATCCAAGGTTTGCATTTGAATCCCAATTATTTGGCTGATTGTAATTTTTTAATTTGTTATTTTTATCTCTTGACTGCACAGACACGTTTTATCAAATCAATGTATATCCAAATATTTTTTATTGACAAACTTAAAAACGTGTCACTTCAGGGTGTAATAACTTAAATTATTATGAAATTATACTGTTTAATTTGTTAATTTCTTGTACATTTGTGTAAGATAGCATCACTCCACAAATGTCTATGATTTCATTTGCAAATCAAATTATATTATTAAAAAAAGTTTGATCAAAAGTAAAAAATAAAATGGTGGAAATTGTTGATGCGACTGGAGTTAAATCAGGAACTAAGACCCTGGATGTGTTCTCCATGCTGTTCAACCAGTATTTTAATGAACTTGTCAATTAAAAAATATTATTTTTGAGACATAATTCTAAGCATCAGCATGTTTTGCGGGTGTAAAACTGTTCTGTTTTGTGTTTTGGACCACCACAACCGTTCTTAGGGGAGTTGCACTTGCTGTATATGAGAACAGCATGCTGGTGGAGTAGCCCATTAGAGCTCTGTGACCTTTCTAAATAAACACATACACATTGCACTCAGCATCCCATGGCACCTCCAGTCATGTCCTGGCTGACAGAGCCTGATTCCTGCTGAAATAAAAGGCTACGCACACACTAACACACATTTGTTGTGAAGTCAGATGCACAGTGTGACTTGGACATATCTGCTCCTTGGCTGCGACTGAGGCTATTTTACACAGTCACGACCGCAGCGACTACAAAAGCAAGGAGGGTTTCACAGCGGCAGCAAAAAAGAGACAGAGAAAAATTAGGCAATTGAGGATCTAAAAAACAGGAGACGTGAGGGAGCGAGCAAGACAAAAGGGTACCCGGCTATGCATCTCTCTGAAAGTGGGTCAGGCACTCACTGTGCTCTGCACGGTTTTGCGTATTTTGTCTGAATGTAGACATTTAAGTGCACTTGGAGTGTACATGTTTGCACAGCTGTAATTAGCCTGTCATATGATTTGATCTAAAGCTGCGTGGAGCTCCCTCCGGGGGACACAAAGCACTCAGATGCAGCCGGGAAGTAAAAGCTGCTTCGACTGTCACTGTGACTTTGCATGTGTGGAGACGGGTGGTTTTGGCGACGCATGCAGATGCACACAAATCAATACGGCAAGAAGCCGATGTCATTCCGAGAGCTCACCACTCCCCCTAAGCCCTTCCACCTCCTGTCAATGATGCAGTTGCCATGGCAGCCGTTTGTGGAGTGGCTTCTCTCACTACTGAATTTTCTGCGATCACTCGAACACCGGAGCTCAATTAATCGTCGTGAACTCACAAGAATATATTTTATCTTCTTCTTCTACGTTTTGACTTACTCACTAAAATATGAATTGTTCTGTTAAACCTTTATATTCAAATATATATCTTTTTTCACCCAACATTTAGACCAGTCATGTTTTGGCTAATTGCAAAAAAATGCTGGGATTTCTGGGAATTTTCACGTCTTCACCAATAAATGTTTGCAGAAACTGGTTAAGATGGACGTCCACTCAAAGAACCGTCAATTAAAAGACCTAACTTGCTAAAAATGGCTATAGTTTTGGATCATATTACATAAAACATAAACAAAGTGTCAACAGATTTTAAAAATCCTTCTGAAATCGTTTATTTTTACTGACAAAAAGGGATTAAACTGTGAAACTGAAGCCATGAAGTTGCACTATTTGTGGCTCGCCACCTTGCCTTTTTTTAATTAACCTAAACATTTTTCCTTTAAAGAACAGTACAAATAAAGGATAAACTGACCAATACAGTTAAATATTGAGATTTTATTTTTATATCCCTGAAAAGTGTCTTTAAATCAGCACTCTGGCAAATCCCGGAAAATATAACATTTTGTTTTATACTTGGAAAAAAAAGTTTGCAAATTCAACTTTGTGATTCATAATGGAGTGTATTGGTAGGAAATGCATCGTGCTGTGTGACTCACGATACGATATGTATCACGATATATAAGTAGAACAAGAAATATCCTGAACAAATTTTCAACTTTTTTTTTTTTTTTTAAGAAAATCTCCACCTTAATATTAATTCGCCTTTCATGTTAATAAACATTAATTTTATTAAATGATCACAACATCAATAACTGCGACTGTATCTCATATACAAGTTGCTTTTACCCAAGCAAATATATTTTTTGGTAAATTAAGAAATATTTGCTCTTAAAGGGAACAATCGACATTGTTTGATTTCCACAACAAAATATTTTTTCAGTTTAAGAAATAAAAATAGAATGCCTTAACCCATAAAGTGCTATTAATTTGCAACATTGCCAAATGTAGCTTTTCTAGTACTTTTAAACAGTTGTTGTTATTTTGTAGAGTTGTTCATAGAGGCTTTGTGAGCTCTGCTGCCAACTAGTGGTTGGGAGTTTAGGTGGAACTAAAAAGTAAGACACTGAATTATGTTTGCTTATAATAATCTTTTCTGCATTTTAGATCAATACAAGTATCACCAAATTAAACATTCCGATATATTGCTAAATTGATTTTTATCCCCCTTTTTTTTCTAAAGTTAACCTTTTTTCAAAAGGTCAATTTTATTTTGTCTTATGAATTGAAATTTTAAGTTAAATCTCTAACAATATTTTAGCATAATTGGATAAAAACATAATTAAGTACTCCAGAGTAACTGATGCCTTAAAAAACACAATTGATTAATGTTACCACCTTATTAGAGTTGTTTAGTCTGAATTTTATTCTATTGTCATAATTATCTTTATGCAGCTTCACATTGTGCTATTTTTTCATAAGTCAATATAAGAATAAAAAGTGTATACTCTTAAAAAAAGACCTTGGACGAACAGCTACAGTATTTTATCTTGTCGTTTATGTGTGATGGCGCGTATGAGTGCGTCCACTTCCAGGACATACAGTGATTGGAACTCTGGGACGCTCATTCCCATGCTGGAAGATTTGAATGAGGAGGTACTGATTAGCGCACATACTCACACAGAGTCATGTATGCATAGACACACATTTAAAAAGCTCCAACTAATCCAGCCATGTGTGCCTGGGAGATAAGGTGCATCCTGCACACTCCCTCCACATACTCCACCTCCCTCCTTCCCGCTCACCTCTCCTCCTCTCCTGCTTTCTCCTCTCTCTGGGAAGGTAACACCTAATTCCTCCTAATTCTCTAATCCTGAACAGGGCCACTGCAAAAACAGTCGGCGGTGACCAAGAAAGTACAGGAAAAAGTCCGTCTTTTTTTTTTTCACTTAAGTCAGAATACTTGTGAAGAATAAAATGTGTAATACTCAATGGAGTACACGAAAAATCATGATTGAAACCAATTTGTTGGATGTCCAAACTGATAAAATGACTCATCTGTTAGCAGTTAGCATTCCCAGTTGAAATATAATGATTTCAACAATGCTACTTCATTAACTACTTCATGGCAGCCGATCTTCAAACTTTTTGGAAACATTTGTATTATTTTCAAGATTTTTACTTCATATCATATATTATTCATATATTACTTCATATTTTGTTTAAAGCTGGCTAAAAATGTGACTTTACCGTTGTTGTCTACCTTCAATTAAATTCATCCATCAACTGAAAACTATAAGAAAATTATTTAAAATAAAATATTTTAACCAATTTAAACTAAATATTATGTTAAAAATAATTACTTTGTTTGCTTTTTTGATTCTTCTTGAAATCAAGTTGAGGACTTCTTTTATATATAGATTGCATAATAATTTATTGTTTTTAACATTTGGCTCCAGCATGATGAGATATTTGGAATCTTCTGACACATGAAGGTACGCCATTTACCATTTACACGAGGAGTATGTTTGTATAAACTCCTTTTTGTGTTTGAGAGTTAACTTTATTTAAATTATATTTATATATTTTCATGAGTAAAGATGTGCAAGAAATGGGAAAAACTGTGCAAATTGGCAACTTGTGCGTAAAAAAGTTTAACCAAAAGGACAAAAAATAACAAGACATTTAGATTGTAAATTCTAATTACGGTTTATCTCCAGCGTAAGACCATTTTGGTCTAATTTTAAGCAAAAAAATAAATAAAAAATATACCTTTCTTTTTAAAAAAATGCTTTCAGTTACACAATGCTTCAGTCAACTGAGATTCTACCATTACTCTCTATTTACAGAGAAAGGTTAAGAATCCCTAAGAAGGACTGACCAGGGCACACAGAAGATCGACAGCTTCCAGGATGAGCTCCTGATGCCCTATTCTGGTGACACCGAGCTCCTCCAGCTCCTGATGGGTGATGTGTAGCAGCTGCTCTCCTCCCATTTGCTCCCGCTCAAAACTCTTGATGTACTGCTGGAGACAGTCGTCCAGACCTGAGGAGAGGACAGACCGAGATGAGAAGGTGCAGATGTGCTGCAAATGACAAAATGTGTGAATCAGCCTGATGAGTTACAGCTGACATCCCAGAGAGAAAAAACATTAATTAACGCCACCAGCGTTGTATGTTCTGACACGCCCTCAGTGGCTGAGTGACAGCTACATGCCCCTCCCCCTCTGCCCCTGGTACCCCAAACTCTTTTCTCACAATAGCTCCTGTTCTGTTAGTTTTATCTCCATAGCAACCATATTCATTTTTGCTCGCCTCGGGATGACCAACGGGTCAATGTATTTTTTAGTAGGATCATCATAAGTAATTTTTTTGATTTCATTGGCAACAGAGGTTTTTCGCTGACCACGCCCACATTCCTAATATGGTCAATTTGTATAGCATTTTGTTCAGGCTTGAGGCAGAGATTCATGTAATACATCAGTAAAAAAATGTGCTAAAAGAGGAGCGCTGCTTTTACTAGCTTGCTATGATAACGCTATTCAAAAAATTTTTAAGAAAATCTTTCCCCAGTAGGTTCCTAATAGTGCTCGTGGATTTATGAGTTTTAAATCCTTAGGAGGAGTTTAAATTTGTAAAATATAGTTAAAGTGATTTTTTTTTGGGGGGGAGGGTTCAAGATGGATGCCTTTTCCCGAGGTCAAAGGTCAACAAAAGTTTGGCTGTGCTTGTAGACATAAGCTGGCGGTCTGTGTGTGAAGTTTAGTGAAGATTGCTCGAGCAAACATTTACTTCTCTCATATTGTGGGAAAATGTAAAAATTGCCAACTTTTATACTTAGCCACAAAATGGCCGCCAAGCCGTAGGTCATGTGGTGATGCTATAATTATTTCACATTTTTCTTTGAATATCCCAGAAATCTGTGTTCTGGCTTTGCTTATGGATTAAGAACAATATTTTTTGGCATTGCAAGAGAGTATAATCCATTTTTTTATGATTTTTCCTGCTATTATATACAGAGCCCCTAAAAGGACGTTCAGGTGAAAAAAATTGAAATAAAAAAATGTTTTTGCTATAAACTGAAGTAAAAAACATGTTTTTTCTGGTGTGCACCAGATAGTAACTTAAAATATTTTTATTTTCTAAAAATTAAAGTCAAAAAGAGAATTTTCTGGCTACTCACACCAGACAGTAACTGAAAATATTTGTATTTTCCAAAAATTAAAGTGAAAAAATATTTCTTTCTAAAAATTGACGTTAAAAAATATTTCTGGCACACCAGATAGAAACTGAAAATATTTTTATTTTCTGAAAACTGAAGTAAATTTTTTTTTTTTCTAAAAATTGGAGATAAAAAAAATATTTTCTGGCAACTCACACAAGATAGTACCTGAAAATATTGGTATTTTCTGAAAACTGAATTAAAAAAAATCCTCAAAATTAAAGTAAAAAAAATATTTCTGGCACACCAGATAGTAACTGAAAATATATTTGTTTTCTAAAAACTGAAGTGAAAAAATATTTTTTCTAAAAATTCGAGATAAAAAAATATTTTCTGGCAACTCACACAAGATAGTAACTGAAAATATTTGTATTTTTTTTAAATAGAAGCCAAAAAATATATTTTTCTATGTACTGACACCCGATAGAAACTGAAAATATTGTTATTTTCTAAAAATTGAAGTGAAAAAATATATTTTCTGGCATCTCACACCACGTAGTAACTGGTGTGCACCAGTTACTATCTGGTGAGCTCCAGAGTCAAAGTTTTTACTCAAAAGCGCAGTAAGAAAGAATAATTTAAAAAAAAAAACAGTCCAGTGATGATCCAATTCTGCTATATTTTCAGCTAACAGGAACAGCAGCATAGAATCAGATTCTCATTGCTTTACTGACGAGTCATTAACTGTCACTAAATAAACTTTAAACTATATCTGCTCATGACACTGAGATCAGTGGAAGTTTGTTCTGCATTAATGTGTGAAAACAAAACATTTTAGGAATGTTTTCTGTGATTAATGTTGTTCCCAAAGTTGGCCTAAAGAGATGTGAACAAAGCGCATACTCGTGTGTGGTTCTCCACTTATCCTGCGGGTGCGGTATATGCAGACAGCCAATCAGCTGCGCATTAGTGTTGTGGCTCCAGTGTACTATTGATCAGCAGCAGCTTCTGGCTCTGAACCCGACACAGTCAGCAGAAAGCTCATCTCCCCACAGACCTAAAGAACAGGGCTCCTTAAAAAAATGAGCAAACCCTTGGTTGAGCTGCCCAGGAGGATGCAACGGCATGTGGTTGCACCAAGCGGCACGCTCTGTCCCTCCACGAAAGGCATCAAAGCAATTACTACTTTTGTTGTTACTCAAAGCCGCCGTAGAGGCGTGCTGTTAAAGTCAAGTGGAGCTGTGAGGAAAACACTGATGCCCAAGAGAAGCGACGCTGACAGAGAGCAGACAGTGTGCTCGCACCTCAACACATTCTCAACGCATGCACACTTGGTACAAACAACGTTTTGTCATGGGACATAAAAAAAGCAGAAACTATAAGCCTTCTGCTGCTCTGAGCGACATGCAGACGCAGCCTTGTTGCAAACAGAACAACAGAACAATTTTAAAATCTATCACATCTGTGAAAACCTCTGAGCCACGCAACACAAGTGAAATTAATTTAAAGAAACGTGTTCCCGCTGGAAAAACACAAGTTTGTAAGCATGTGCTAAAAGGAAAGCAGATTACAACAAGAGTAGTTCCTTATTTTATGCCACAGACACATTAATAGTAGTGAGCTCGTTTGAATAAAGGGCAATTATTGAGCTGACATACAATGCTAGTGTAGTGCGGAGGATTTCTGAAGTTTTCCATCCCAGTAATTGCTTGACTCTTTGGATAGCTGAAAAGTAATTTGGCTTGTTGGCTTCTGTGAAGATCTGCTGGTCTTTGAAGCTGGAATTCTTCCTTGTCATCATTCTGGTCTTTAATACCCTCCACAGATGGATGGGATTGAGCTCTGGACTCTAGCTGGGACGCCCCAAAGCACCAACATTGTTCTCCATCAGCAGTTTCTCTGGTTCTTTAGTGTCCTTTATTATTCTGGGCTGAAATTCCACTGAAAAGGGGGTTGCACTGTGGTGTAGTGGTTTGCACTCTTGCCTAAAAGAGGTTCAAATCCCTTTGAATAAAAATAGAAAAACACTCTAAAAAACACTAAAAAATAGTTACAGCTGAGGCTTCAGGAGGTACAACAGGTGTCTTTCAGTGGTAAGGTTGCTGGTTAAATTCCCAGCTCCTCTAGACACTTGATTAAATGAAAGTCCAGCTGCCTTTAATGGGTTTAATCAAGATACATAGTCTTCAGATTAGCGTATAATTGTATGTGTGAACTATAAAGTAGATAAGAATCATTATTAAGCACTTTGAGCACCAGTTGATTAAAAGTACATTTTCAATCAATTTAATTGACTTTGAAAAAAGCTAAAATGTTAACTTAATTTAGGTACTTTTTCAGTCATAAAAAATATTTCATACAATTGTTAAAAAGTTTGACCATTTGTTCTAAAACTCATTCCACATTGAGTAAATGTTATAAATCATTACCAATTACTTCACCAAACTCATAAGTTATTAATATTGTTTTATTTCACAATATAAACTATTATTAAAAAGAAGATTTTTATATATATTTACTGTAAATTAACACCACGCTTATCTTTGCGGCTCATTATTTTGTTCTTTAAACTCCAATGCAAAACCCTGAATGTCCACAGCTTATTCATTTTCCTTAAACAATGGTTTTGTATCTGTGTTTTTGTATTATTTTTTTTTCAACAAACCACTAATTAAATTCAGGATTTTAAACTAAGTAGGCAACTTTTGTACTCTTTTTTGTTTCTTTGCTTTTTGTAATGGCATTCTTGTTAATTTACAAAGAGCAGCATTCTGCTCTAATAAATCATCTCCCATCCTGGCAAAGATCTGCATATCTTTCTTTAATGTCCCACTCTAACCATATTTTTTCTTTCTTTAAATTAAAATTATGATGTTTTAAGTTAATATAAAAAATCTGTTGTTTTTTAAAGACATACTTTAGCGGCAAAAGCTCATTAGTAACACAATTCTGGGTTGTGGGCGGGACTGTTGACATAGAGGAAGTAACCCCCATTCTCTCTCCTTGAAGCTGTGTTTGTGTGCTAACATGGCCTCAAGCTAACGTTAGCTGCTCAAAAATAACAACGAGCTAAATTTGGATCAATCCAGTTATGCAATTTTAAGTGTTGAACGCTCATCAAATTTCGCACACCTGGCCAGGCCATTTCCACAGCTGCGTCATTGGTCTGAGCATTTTCAAGCATCCAGTTTTCTGATACAACATGATTTGAATTAATAAATACTCAAAAAGGCAGTTTTAGTTGTTATTTTTTTTATATAGGTCTTCTACAATGAGAAAAAAAGAAAATGTTAAAAACCAAAAAATAGATGATTTTCATTGGAGTGGATCCTTAAGTGGCCAAAAGGTACCATATATATTAGCTGTAGAAAACAAGCAGACGGATCAGAGAGGATGCCCTGCAGCAACAACAAGCATGTCTGAAAGAGCGCGTCAGGACTGTCAATATGAGCGACACAGAAGAGAAAGAGGATGAGGTGTCAGCTGTTGGTTATTTCTCAGATAGATGGGTTCATGTCTATCCTGTACTGAATGCAGGTGGGCTCTTTTTTTTCCCCAAACCAGCTCCTCCATTTCCTTTTAACTGACACTCTTTTCCTCTCAACACCTTTTATAGCTCTACTGAGGCATGGATTCATTTACCTCTCGGTGCTTTGTGAGATACTAAAATAATAGGATTCTTTCCGTCAGGGAAGACTGATGACATCCTTTCAGTGGCTGTTATTGACGTGTTATTGAGTTGCCCAGCTTTAAAAACAACTGCAGCGCTGTAGGTTTAAAGACTCACTCAGATCATCTTTGAATGATTGTGAAAGGAGTCTTTTAATTATGATTATGTCACTTTGAGCCAATGTTTTTTTTTAAATGGTCATTTTCTAGGACATAGTTTCTGCAGAATCTATTTTCTAAAACTGGATGCATTGGAATAGAGCAGAGCAGGGAGATTGTGGCTTGTCATCCCAACTGCATTTTAATAAACTATTTGAATTAAAAATATACTAAAAAATGCAATTTTAACATTATTAAAGATAATGAGAAGATAATTTGCTTAATGTATGCCCTCCGATATGAGAAAAAAGCCACAAGAACATGTTAAAAACACCAAAAAGCTGATTTTCATTCGAGTGGGTCTTTAAGTTTGATTGTTTTTTCCTCTCTGAGCTGATTACGATACACAGGATTTGTCTAAAGCAGGGATCTGTAACCTTTCCCACTAAAAGAGCCATTTGAGCATGTTTGATACTGATCAAAACTCTTTTTTACCCTTTTAGAATTTTTTTGACTATTTTGCATCATTGCATTGTCATTTTTTATAATAAATATGAAATTTATTTATTTATAAGCACAAATAAATACATAAATATTAAGCAAAACTTGAATATTCTCATAGTGTAAAGTAGTTTTTCCTTTTAACAGAAGCCCATATAACTTTCTTTCAAAATAAAAGTCTTCCTGTCCCAAACAGGAACATTCACGTGAAGTAGATGTACAAAAAAGACAAAAATAACATTTTCTCTTGTTATACTTTAGGTTTACTTTGGTGAGCCATCATCCTTTGTTCTGCTTACTACAGCTGTTACACGAAACACAAAACACGATTGGTTAATGATCCAGTAGAAAAAGTATATGAAGAAACACAAATCTCTATGTTTTAGCCACTCCCCTCTGAATAGCTACTAACCATTGTTATCCAGTATAGGATACAATGTACGTTAAAGTCATAAAATAAACTCGCCAATCAGGAAAGATTAAAGTTTTTACCAAAGTTTTCTCTAGTATATGTTTTCTGTGTATTCCGGAGGAAGTGCAGAGGAAACCCATTGCCTTCTATGAAGTGTACTCAATCTTGCAACATCTTAGCAATTCAAAAAGATTTCAACTCACTAATTTGTGTGCTTGAGTCACTAACACATGTGAAAAAGTTATGTGCTTTATGGATAATACATGACAAAAGTACTATGCAGATGACACTCTGCTATCCCTGAAAGTCAACTTAAGTTAGTCAATATGTTTTTTTCTTCTTCAATGTGCACTTGGGAAATAAATCTTATGTGTTTTTTTCTTACCAACAGTGTAATCATATATTGTGTGGTTTTCATTTTTATTCTTTACTTTAGGGGTGCTCTGACTTCATTTATCACTTTCTAGTCTTTTTATACTCCAATCGGATGATCCACTTTTGCTCTTAGTATCATTTTGCTTGAAAGCGGTCATTTCTCCCCACTGTCAAATACTGGTTTAATCAAGACAAAGATTTGATGGTATCTTCTTATAAAACACATTCCTCCCAACATTTAGCTATGTGGTATTTACACTAAGCTGAATGTGTAGTGATGACATTTGACTGTATGAAAGGGATAATGTCTAAAAACCATTGATTGCTCCTGCGAAGTCTATTAATTTCTAATAATGGACACCTTGTACTTTAATCTTTCCATTTTAAACGATTAAACTGTTCATCCAAAAGAAACAGACTATAATATGAGGTATGATGCGTTGTCATGGCAACCTGCAGCTGGTCCATGAGAGTGGTATATATGCTAAAATTAAGAGATTCAAAGCATCATTTCAGAAGGGAAGCTCACTTCCTACCATCCTCAAGTAGTTTAATAAAGAACATTTACGCTATTTGATTGGAACTTTTTTTTCAGCCAATCAGAATCGAGTATTTTACCATATATACCAACCAAATGCTGAATGAAATATCTAAGATGAACAACTGCAGTGGTCCTTGGAGAATCTTGATCTGAAAACCGTGTAGACATTGTGGGATTAGGTTTCAGACGGAAGCAGCTGAGATAGCATTAAGCCACAGAGGAGCAGATGCCTGGAGGAGCCTTCCTGCCATGCTGCTCTCCTGAAAGACAACCTCAGAGAGCGTATGTGGCTTTAATACCTTTGTGCGATGTAAATTGATAATGAAAATTGTCTACATTATTTTTAAAAGCACACGAGCTCCACGCCGTACTGTAAATTATATAAAGAAATGAGGATAAAAGATGTGAAAACGTCCCCTGATGCCTCAGAACTGCATCCTGCTGCAGCGGCACGCATGCAAGAAGGTTTGAAGCTCACTGCAGCACGTTTCTCCGCTAATGAAGGCATTTGTGTGTGAGACATATGCCAAGGCTGTTTTTGCATTTGGGTTTTAGTGAATATGTGCATGTTAGCAGTTCACACAATTCCCCTGCTCCCCTCCCAACACAGCTGAGAGCCGATCAGATGTGTCATTAAGTTCTCCCACGAGGACAAACAGCTGATCGGGTTAAGCTGCAAATATTACTCTGGGATGTTCTCTGAACAAAATAGTACATCTGGATGTAAAAAATAGTGTGTGTCACCCATACAAGCTTTTATTTACTCATTCACAATGAAATTAATCCTCAGAAATACAATTTTAAGCTAAATTTTCATCATATATGTCCTTTATCTAAATGATTTTGATCAGAGTGGGTCTTTAAAGAAGATTTTAATGAGATTCTGCTCGTGTGTCGAGAGCCCTCTCCAGTGCATTTCCTGTGGAGTTTGCTTTTCTTTTGACTTATTTTTGAACCGCACTGCTGTGTCTTCACATCTCGTCACATCCTCTAACATGAATAAGTCAAGTGTGAATGGGAGTCTGAGCTCACATTCCTTCATACTCACCATGTAAGAGCATATATATGCTATTTGGATGCATTTTTAAAATCAAGACCACAGCCTGCATGACTTCAAATGACGTGCCACGAGCAAAGAGAGTCTTTTCGGTGCTTTTATCTTCCTCTGCTTTGCTGTTGGATAAATATTTGGTCTAGAATCCTATATGGATTAAATCATTCCTGACAGTTTTGACAAATTTATTTTATTGTACATTTAAAGTAAAACACAATCTCTATGCAAGTTACTGCCAATTTTTTTATTTTACTTGACATACTTGTCTGTTTGCGTTTTCACTGTCATTGTTGAACCTCTATGTCTTACTGGGATCATTTGAAAACTAAAAAAAAAATCATTTCAATATCAAAAAATGGACAAAAAGGCCAGGCAGGTATCTCAAATTTAGGCAAAAATAATCAAATCTGGGCTGCATGGTGGTGTAGCACCAAGAGGGCCCTGGTTCAAATCCCAGCTGAGACCCTTTGTGGAGTTTGCATGTTCTCTTTGTCCTCCTCCCACAGTCCAAAATCATTAAAGTTAAAGGTCCAGTTAGTTATCCAAAGCCACGCTCGGGAACCAAGTGGTGGTTCAACCCTCAGGTTAGACGCTCTTCCTGAGTTCTTACTCTATTATCTCTTAGGTGTGAATGTGAGTGTGTGTAGATGTGTGGCCCTGCGATACACAAGCAACCAGTCCAGGGTGTACCCCACCTTCACCCAACAACAGCTAGGATAGGCTCCAGCAGCCTTATAACCCAGAAAGGGCTAAAGCAGGTTAAATAAATAAAAAAATGGCTGAAATAAATGTGATTGTGATTTATAGACTATGACAAGTAAATAATGTTTTTAACATGTACTCGTAGTATTTAAAAGGAAATATATAAAATAATTTTAGAATAAAACTGCAGTACTGAGTATTTCTTTTTTAAATCATATTAGATGAGGAGATGATGAAAACCCACAGTTTAAAAAAATGATTTCCAATTCTGATTTATCTAATAGATCCATATCAACATGTTTTTTTGTTACTGTAACATTAGCTTGGGCTTGTGAGGTGCTATAAGCTAGCAGGAGAAAGGGTAAACAAAGGGCTGATGGGAAATCAGAGGAGGCTAATTTTTTATGAGCTTTTTCTGCTCTTCAGAAAACATGTCATACAAATTTAAACTTATTAAAAAAAATAGCTAAAATTGAATAATCAGAATTAAAAGATCAATGGGAAAGCTTTTACAATAGACTTTTTTTTTAATCTAACCAGAAATTCACTCTTCAGTGTCACCCTGAAAAAAAACTACAAATGTTTCAGCTTCAGCCTTTAGACGGAACTTTAATAACTCTTGAATTTAAAGTAGAGCATTGTTAAAGCATTGCTGGAGTTGGAAGACGAAAAAGGGCCCGTCTGAGCCCAGCTGTTGTCTAATGCTCTCTTTGGACAGCAAATGCTTTTTTTTTCATGGCATGGCTCTAATACAGGTCAAGCAGGGCGATCTCTTTCACCATGTGGACAAATTCACTTTGACAGCAACAGCTGCAAGAGTAACCTGAGATGTTTTTTGGGGTTTCTGAGACAGATTCTCTTTTTCTTTTGTTTGCCCAAGTGTTTAACATAATTATCAGATTGTTTAAATTATTATTAAATATAAGTAATTCTAAAAATTAATTGTTGATCTGAAAAGACTTTTCCTGCTACAAGAATTAGCGGGTTCTAATGATTTAGTTTGTCAGTTTCCCCTCCAAAATAATAAAAAAAATAACTGAAATTAGTAGCATATTTGTAAGAGAAACATTTAATAAACTACGTTTGTGTTAAAAAAAAACAAAGTTGTAGTTTTTTACATTTTTAAATTGATATCTTGCTTTTATTGTTCTAAACAATCGTAAATAACTCATCTATAAAACTTTTAAAAAATGCAAATGGAGCAAAATACATAAAATTGCTTAATTAAATTTCTGAGTTGTAAAAATAAAATCTGGTAAAAGATGCTAAAGCAGTAGGATTTATTTAGCAAAATTCAAGTTGTTTTTTTAACATTGTGTTTTTTTATGGATTAAAAACCTTTAATCCCACGGAATTCTTTTTTGTTTTTCTTTTTCCAACCGTGAAGCAAATGTATTTGGAATAGTTGAAAAACTCTCTCCCCCTTCATCCTGACGCTGCTGAATCCCAGTGTGCACAGCCTTGAGCGAGAATCTTTTGTTGACAGCTTCATCCACATTTTATGCAACTCCCTCCATTTTTTTTTCCTCTTTCCTAGGCAAAATAAACCCCTCAGAAACAGGAGCGTTGCCAGGCAACCAGAGTGAGAAAGGCCTTCGAGTAGAAGGGAGGATCAGCAATTGCTGCCTCTCAGGATCCTGCACTGATGCTGGGCCAAGGATCACACAAGCCCTCTATAGGAAGGCTGCATGCACCTTCATCACACACACTCGGAAACACCACGATAAAAGTGATTGTTGTGAACTTTGAGTCTCACGGAGAGCACACATGATGCTTGTCCTGTTGGGAAGCCGTGAGTAACACGAACCCTTTTGTGAGAGAACTGGCTTCAGGGGCTTCGGCTAGTGTGAAGAAGAGACACAACTCTCTCTAAAAATATTACTACTGTGAAATATTCATCAGATCTTGACGGAACATTCTTAAGGCCGTGGAGTTTTAATTCCCCTGAATGTGAAATTCAGAGCGCGGCTCAGCCTTCTCGAGTATGAGCGAAAGATTCAATCTGCAGCCACAAAAAGATGATCAACTATAATTTAACCGTTTGAATTAAATCAGTTCATTTATAGGGGACAAAAGACAAAGATGTCCTCAGAGCATCATATCTGTGTCATGAACGTGTGTTTGATTTATGCGCACATGAAAGATTCTCCAATAAAATGCTATAAGAGCTCATGAAAATGCGCTATTTACATCTGCAGGAAAAAACTTTCTAATGATGCTTTTAAGTATTTCTCATAATACACATTAAATGTCCTCATTAAATTGTCTTTCTCAGCCTTACCTAAAGCATAAAATCCAGAATTTGCATTGAGGGAATCAGCTGAGAAACCATTATGTCATCCATCTTTACACCACATTTGTGGAGGAGCACCTTTTACGGCTCCTCTGCAGTCAACCTTGAACTGTATGTGTGTAATTCTGTCTGATCTCGTTCAGGTTGTAATGAAATGTATTTTAAAAGCATATGACAAATAAAAAATCTTCTACCTAAAACTGATCGACTCTTCCAGCTGAAATCAACCGTAAAGTCCGATTTCAGCCTTGTTTCTTTCAAAATAAAATAAAAAAAATCTGATCATTCGACCCGATAATAGTTGGTGAAATTGTTAGTAGATCAAATCAAGCAAACTGGTTTTATTAATACTGCAAAATAACCTTCTAACAGTTATTCGTGGTTTAAAGTGGTTTTTTTTCTAAATTACCAAATTTTAGTAAAATGAATTCAACTAAAGACTTCATTATTATAAATAAAGTGTTTAATTTGATTTTTATCCTTATGGCTCACCCACTCGTTCCTTACTGCAATTAAAACAAACAAAAAAATATAAATCCTAAAAGTATTTCAGTAAGAGGTGAGACATCGCTACAATATGTTGTTGTGTCTCTGCTAATTGCTTAAAAATGTGTATTGTTTTACTTTCTAAGATCTTGTTACATGATGTGTATTTGCAACTTTTTTAATTTGGTAAATTAATTTTCAATATGAAATGACAAAGGAATGAGTACATCAGAAAGGAAGGTTAGGAAGGGGAGGCATAGGCAGAATCTTCAAGATTTCATGGTTTATATTTGTTTTAAATCGTGAATGTAGACGGCAGGCGTCAGCGTTGACACTATTACAAATTGAGTGACAGCATGGCGGTAGCAGCACGATCGCCAGCCGGCAGCAGCTCTGATTGGACGATGTGTAAATGATAAAATGAATGGTAAAAATTAGCATGAAATCAAACAACTGTGACTCGGATAGTTTGTCAGTATGTCATAGAGCAAAACAAAACACGTCCCCTTTCACAATAAAGGGAAAATTTAGAGAAACCAATTGACATATGAAGAACAAACTCCACACACAAATGACTAAAAAGTTGGACTTCTCGCCGTGAGGTCAGGAATTTAGTCTATTTCCTGAGGTATTCATTTTAACAAGCCTAGAAGACCAAATACTCGTACGTTTGCAGTTCACATCAAGACTGACTTAGAGTATTTGGATGTAAAGTTTTCAAATTTCCCAATAAAAAAGTAACATTTCTGCTTAAACTTAATTTATTAAACTATCAACTGATGGAGAGTATCCCAAAACCATCACAAAATGCAGTGATGATTCCCTTACTCTGTCATTTTTTACAGAATTTACCCAAACAAAAATTTTCATTGCTTAAATCTTCCAGCTCAAGTGTCAAAGTCAAGGCCCGAGGGCCGGATCCAGCCCTCCGGGTAATTATATCTGGCCCTCCAGATCATTTTATTTTATTGTACAATTTTGACAAAATATATTTTTATGGAGAGTAAAATATTGAAAGTTATTTAAGGCTTAAATTGATTTATTCTGGAATAATAATCTTACATTTTTATTATTCATGATTTTGTTGAAAAGTTATGGTTTTAAAGTTTTAAAAATGGGTTTTCTGCTAGCCCTTTGAACTATTTTGGCATTTATTTAGGTTTTTGAGGCTATTTTGGAGTTCAGCTAATATTTCAGCTACATGCTAACTGTTTTGGATAATTTAAACTTTTTTAAGCTGTTTTGGAGTTTAGCTAATATTTTAACAACATGCTAGCTCTTTTGGCTAATTTAGCTTTTTTCAGTTTTTTTAGGCTTCTTTGGAGTTCAGCTAATATTTCAGCTACATGCTAGCTGGTTTAGCTAATTTAGGCTTTTTTAAGCTGTTTTGAAGTTTAGCTAATATTTTAGTTACATGCTAGCTGTTTTGGCTAACCTGATTTTTTTCAGCTTTTAGGCTAATTTAACAATTAGATAATATTTTAGCTGGCTATCAGCTTCAGCTTTTTTAGCTATCAATTTCAGCATCTTCAGCTATCAGCACTAGCATCTTTAGCAGGCAATTTCAGCTTACAGCATTCACGCCAGCATTATCGCAGGTAATTCTATATATCTAGTTCATAATTATGTTAAAAAGTAACAGTTTTAAAGTTAAAAAATGTAGTTTCAGAGTGTTCAATAAATGTTTATTCTGTTCGGCCCGCGACCTAAGGTGTGTTTCTGCTTTTGGCCATGGTGAGATTGAGTTTGACACTCCTGTTCTAGCTAAAATACAAATATCTCACATCTTGTTCTACATATAAAGCTGTTTAGAAGTGTGTCTTTTAACTGACTAACACGTGTAATCTTTTTTATGAGAGACTACTGTATGACATCCTTTACATTACTTCTACAGACTCAGGGATTCACTCTAGACTGGACACTCTCACCTGACACCCACAACCTGATGAGAAAATGTTCTTGTGTATGACTGAGTCCTGATTGAAAAAAACACCAATTATTGCCAAATATTAGAGTTCTTTTGAAAGTGATTTGGCAGAGGAGATCCGTCACCATGCTCTCATGCTGTCGTCCAGTATTAGATGGACTCCTGAGGAACTTTGTTGGTAATTCTGCTGCAGAACAACAGGTGCAAAAGCAGCCCAGTGAAGTGACTGTGAACACTCACACAGGCCCCTCTGTCCGAGCAGCCGGATGGAGCGGGCGCTTTGATATGGTGCCCGCCGCATCTCCCCCGTTCCACAGACCACTCTGCAGTCGCCTTTTCCTCTTTCTCTATCATCATTTCCTCTGCTCTCCTTGGCTTTCCTTTGATTGTTGCTTTGCACCTCCTTTTCTGAGCGGCTCTCTTTCTTTTCGTCTGCGTTTACGGACCATGAAGCAGGAAACCTGGTGTGTTTCTGTGTGACTTCCCCTCCGCGTGCCTCTCTATCTCCAATTCCGTGAATTTGAGCATCCATGTGCTGCCTTCCCTGTCTTATACATGTGCGGTGAATCAAACACGATGAGATCGAGTTTCCATGACGACCAATGCCCCACTTAAAGCAGCTGCTCTTGCGTTTGTGAGCATGCATGTGCCAATGTGCATACGTTCATCTGAGTAAACATGTACAGTACGGCGAGTGGGCTTCTGTTTTATGCAGTACCTGCATTTATGGATATGTTTGGTGCATGCGGGTAAAAAAAAAGGAGTGGGGGAGTTTCCTGAGTGCGTAGGACTGTGTGTGTGTTTGCCCATAATAAGGAAGACTCTTAAATCTTTAATAAAGCTGAAACTACAGCAGTCAGAAACAGAGGGGAGTATACTTTAACACAGACTTCCCTAGCATGTCAGTGGGAGACTAAATCAGGGGACTCCGTATGGAACTGCACAGTACATTCTCTCCTCAACCCCCTTTTGCTTTCCTTTAACCCTATATACCCGTTCGTGTAATCAAATTCTGAGGCCACTATCTCACTAGCATGACCCAAACTTTCTTTAAAATCCCATAGTATAGAACTTTGTTCATGTTTTCTTCTTTGTAGTTCATCAACCTTCCACTAGGGGCATTAGAAAGGCTTTTTCTGCTCATTTCAAAATGGCCGCTTCCGTGAAATCTAAAAAAACCTCGAGTTTTGGTCATTTTAAAAACTTTATGGTGGGAATAACTAATCTGTAGTTATTCGTTTTTTTAAAACAACTACTTGCTGGATTAAAATAATGCAAAATATCTACATAATTCATTCTTTTTAATATAGTTACAGCATGTTAAAAATCTGAGTATCAAGTTTGAGACAGTGGGTAAATAGAGGTCTTTTTCCCTGAAAGTATATAGTTTTGTATTCTAAACTAACATTGTTTTGAACACAAATTAGTAAATCACTTAATATATCATAATTGATATTATCTATATCTTATTTTTATTTCAAACATCTAAATTTAAATGTAAAAAAATATTTCTGTCAATTTTTTGATAAACTTTAAATAATTGTCATTCCATTCTAATTATCTCCTGATTACAAATTTTGGTTCATCTGCTGAAAATCTCAAAAAGGACCTAGCAGCAGACAACAACATGGCTCCAAGATGGCGCCAGAGCAACATTAGCCGGATAACCTCGATCGAAAATGTAAAGAGGTATAAACACTGGAACCACGTTTGGGTTACTTAGGATTAGAGTAAGGAATCTTCTAATATCGATACGCAAATTCAGCTTTGGGCTACAGTTTTGACATTTCCGCTTCCTGCTAATAATGAATTTAATGTTGTGTTTGGGCGCCCTCTTGTCTGCAACCAGGTCTCTCTCGAAATCCTTGCATTTAGTTCACCGCACTGTAGCATTTTGGGATACATGACTGTAGTCTCACCCTGCCCCTATTTCCCATCATTCCATTATTTACACTCTTTCCCACTAGCTTACAGCCTCTTACACCACCAAGCTAACATTACCGGTGCAACAAAAATGTCAAGCGATGTTGGAGCTATCCAGACATACAGTTCTGAGCTAGATAACTAGCTTGAACGAGGAAAACAAAGACGTACGTGGATCTATTTGTCTGCAGAATGAAACGGAGGCCGCTGTAGGTCCTACATTACAACTATTCGCTTTTCAAAAACCTTTTTTTTTGCTATTTTAATTACTTTAAATGCATTTTGCCACTCAATTGTCCTCCATCATGAGAAAAATGCCACAAAAACATGCAAAAAAACACGCTTTTCACCAAAAAAAGACTTTAATTATTGACTCATTTCTTGCTTTGCCTTTTTAATTTAAGTTTCTTTTTTTTTACATATGATGCCAAACATCATGCTAAGCATGGAAAGCTGCAGCAACTTGCAGCCCTCGTTAATTACATATAAATAAATGAGTAACTGCAACTCAGAAATGGGAAAGCCCATGCAGAAAAATGACCCCAAGCTCTACGGAGGAATCCATCAAGTCTTGCACATAAGAAAATAAAATAAGATAAAATAAAAACGCCACATTCTCAGATAAAATGAGTTTCTCTGTCATTTACAGCTCCTCAAATGAATGAAATAGGTGTCATCTCACCATTATTTTTAGATTCTTCCACTACATTAGCGAGCAGAGAGAGAGAGAAGAGATTACTGCAGGAAAAATGAAGGGCCTTATTCATTTTCCTGTCAGTGCGTATGCATCAGCGGGCTGCCGATACTGTGCGCCTGAGAGCACAGGGAAATCTTATGAGGTACCACAGCGAGAGGAGGAGAGGTCCATTTTTCTCGCATGCTTGGCACGCTCAGGCACAGATCAGTACGCGCTTAAACACACCAACTGCGTCATCAAATGCACACGCCTTACAAGAGATATACCCTTCCACCCTCAAACAGGAAACTCCTCTGGTGTGGGTGTTTGAAGCCAAACAAATGCTGATGAGTCATCTTTCTGTGAGCCTCACCATTTTTTTTTTTTTTTTTCAGCAGGAACTCTGGATATACATCATAGTCTGCTTCACATGCATGGATGCCAGCAGTAGCAGGTTTTCTTGATGGGACAGCAGAGTATTAGATTTCCCCACTCGGCATTTTTGTGGTGGACGATTGAAACAAAAGAAAAAGATAAAACACCATTTTAGTATTTTCAACTATTTTTTGTGTTTTGTGGCTTAGGTTTCTTTTAACAATAATCTTCAATTTGTTAATACGTTGCTTTAAATAAACTCAATAAAAAAACTAAATAGTCCTCAATAGCTAGTCTTGATAAAATTACACTAGTAATAAGCATAATTATGCATAATTAAGAAGTAACAACATGTTTAATATATGAGGTTTAGTTTTTGTTTAAGTCCCACTCCAGTCATCTTTCTAGTTTCAAAGCATTCCCAATTGTTATTTAAATAATTCTTTATGACATTTTTAGCCAAACTCAAGCATCTTTTCTTGTTTCTAGGACATAGTTTCTGCAGAGCGGCAGTAGTTCATTAGGAATTTACCTGAGTTGTTTGCATGGAGCAACTCCGCCCCCCCTTTCCATCATCCGTATGTGTCCCGCTAGCTTACACCTCCTCACACCCACAACATTATAGGTGAAACAAAAATGGTGAGCAGTGTTGGAGATATCCAGCTGTACAGCTTAGAGCCAGATAGTTTTTTTTTCTAACAACATTATTTTGTTTGTTCTTAATTCACAATGATTTAGATAATTAGTCCTCAGAAATTCAATGTTAAGATTAGTTTTATTTATCTTCCATCTAGAAAAATGACACAAGAACATGCTTGGTACAAAGCCAGAAGTCTATTTTGCACCATTTTAGTGAATAATTTTATACTTTATCATGGTGTGCGTGTGTGTGTGTTTGTGTGAGGGGGACATTGTAAAGATTTTTTTGTACAGTGTCTTGCTTTTTGTTTTTTAGAATTCGATTCAGTTTTTACGTCAAGGATTTTGAGTAACAAGAGTTGGGAAAGAACTATACAAATTTGATTCGATTTGATTTAAAACACCAAAACACAATTTTCCATCATGGTGTTTCTTTTAACTTTGGTTCCCAAAAAAAAATCAGGAGATTTTTCTTTTTTTGCTGCTTGTTTTGAACCTTTTGTATGTTTGTCGTCTAATCTAACATTTTAAGAGTATAAGAGTTTAGGACAGAAAACAGTAAATATGAAAATTGACTTTTTTCCACTCAATTTTGTTGGATGACATGCAAATTTGACCATTGACTGATTTGACTTAAACCAAAGATAATTTAATCATAATAATTAAAAGTCTCTAAACTGTTACACAAGCTTATACAAATATTTTTCCTATTTTTCTCCTCTTTTATAGTAGAAGTGGAATTGCCCAGACAAAAGTCTTCATGGTTTATGAGTGTTTTTGAGGAGAGGTATCATGAAAACTGAAGCATTGATGCCGATACTCAACCATGAGACAATGATCAGGAAGTACAGGAACAGGTGAGGATTAAATGACCGAAACGTGCACAGCCTGAGTCATCAGACGAGTTGAAATGTAGTCAAAGTCCCGGGTCAGGGGGGGCAGACAGCCTCTGCTCTCCTCTCTGTCAAAGGGCCACAGTTTCCCTCACAGCTCCGAGGATGACCAGGGAGAGCGTGAACAGCCCGTGCACGCGCACACATACATGCACATTAGTGATTACTCATTCATACTGTCTGTAGGAGAGGATCCGCGCCAGAAGGAGGGGGTGATCGCCGCGTTTGCCTTATATGGCGGGCAGCATTGCGCTGTCCACGGTGCTGAAACGGGCTGTGTGGCGGGAGATGGGAAGGGGGGTGGGGGTGCATGCAGCGAACTACATTAATCATGTCTGCACGCGCGCGGCGACACTCGCGCGCCTTTCCCTGCGCGTGACGGTGTGCGCTGGAGGGCATGTGCCATGAGTGGGGATGACACGTCTCCTTCAGTCACTGATGAGCGCGGCGGCGGCGGCGGCAGAACCCCGGGACCGTGCGTCACGTGCACGTCCATTTCACTGCACTGGCCTCGCGCGCGCTTACTCCACTTTCGTGACTTTAATCGGCCGAAAATCCACGCGTCACGTGCGCGTTTAGCGCAGCGCTCTCCATCATCTGAATACCAAAGAAGCAGCTTTGACTTTACCTTTCATCCAGTCCAGCACCTGCTTCGGTGTCCATTTACTTATAGGTTCCATAACCAAAGCCATGGTGTCACGGTGTCTCCGAGGGGAACGGCGTCACAAAAACGGTCACATCTGGACTGACGGGGCGCTGCAGACACCGGGGCGGAAGGAGAAGCTCTCCGCGCTCATCCTCTCCACCGGAGCATGGACGCCTGCAGAAACGGTGAAAACGGGGATGCGGTGGTGCAATCCACGCACGCACTCAGACGCGCACACACACTCCCTCCCTCCCTCCCCCTCTCTCTCTCTCTCTCTCTCTCTCTCTCTCTGCTCTCTTGTGCCTTCCCGCCAGGAGCCCGCGCTCTGTGAGAAGTGGATTCGGTGGGCGCGAGGAGATGGAGCGAGCCCTCCCCTCACTGATGTTCCTCCCGCCCGCCTCGCTGCAGCATCACCAGGGCCACCACTCATAAAACAGACCAGAGAATGGTGCAGCGCACAGCATACAGAGAGGACCTCTCGGTCTCCGCTCAGCCCTCCTCACTTTAATCCACGCAAACCCCTTAACATGAGCCCGGATGCAACCAAAAACTGTGCATAAAATACTCCTGCATTTAAAAAACAATCATTTTTTCTATCTAAAAACAGATTCCAATGTGGATGTTTGCAGTAGTTTAGTGTTGCGCGCAAACTGTCACCATCTGTGGAAGTTCACTTTGCTTGCATGAGCGCTGCTGCTTTTTGACGGGTCCAAACCGAGTGAAACAGCGCCCCCCTTCGCCCACATGCTGCAAAAGTGACGTAATGGATGAAAGCGGACATGCATGCAAAGCAGGATAGGATGACACACACATCAGTTCAGAAGAAAAAAACAACAAAAAGCCAAGTTATTATAGCTAAAAATATATACGTTTTGACTGTTGTCTTCCAAAATAGTGAAAAAAAAAAACAATTTGAAATAGAAGACAACAATGGGAACGGGACAAACCACAAAGAAAATGAACATGAAAGCATATAGTCACATGCACTTGTATGATAGTACACAACAGGCATGTGATGTGCGTTCAAGAACATGCTAACTGATACTAGCAGTTGGTAGATGTTTAATATGAAAAGTCAAAGAGTAACAAATAAACAGCTCTATTCCGATATATGACAGACTCGTGATTCCAGCAGGTACAAACTGCAATTGTTACTTTCGCCTTTGTGATCACTTCAAACAGTTGCTCTTCTGTTTTCTGAAAAGGAGGCTTCCCATTGGTCACTAACAAGCCGAGTAAGTGGTTTCACTTTTAACATAGAGCCTTAAAAACGGATTTAAATACTTGACGCCTGAATTTGAGAGCTTTGAACATGGTTATTGCATTTACTCAGACTTTTGTATTGGAAGTTGGCGCTTGAACCCACATTTCAGTTAGAAGAGATTTTAGGAATACGAATACAGAATTATTTGTGATACAAAAATGAACAAGAAATCGTCTATAGTCGTTTGGCGACTCACCTGTCACCTGAAACACCATAGGAAAACAAAAATCTTAAATAATTTTCGCTTTACAGGCTCACAGTGGGGTATATTTTTTTAAATTTTTTCACCTGCAGATAGACCCTATCCCTTTGTAAGGCAGTTATAGCTAAGGTATAGGTCAATGAAGTTGGCAAGTATAAACAGAGAGTTTTTAATTTGGATTGCAATATATATATATATATGAAATAATATAAAAAACACAACCAATCATTGATGTGTATAAGCAAAAGATTTCATTAAATATTATAAGTAACATTAAATACAACTTTTAATGACTTTACTTTGTATTTTTTGTAATCCTATTTTGTTTATTCTATATGTTATGTGTCATGTTCGACTTCCTGTGAGTCTTTTAAGGTTAGTTTCCTTTTTGGGCCTTTTTTGCATCAAACAAACTAATTTATTGTTAATTAAAACATTTTTGACCTCCATATTATTGCAAAATCAGGTTTTATACTCAAAAAAAATGCCTGCCAAAATCTATATATCCATGCACTGCAGGGTAAACATTCAAAATTGTATACAAAGCTTGCAAATATTTCTGCAATATTTGGAATTTAATCTTAAAAAATTAAATCTAAAGTAATTTTTGCACCTGTGACTGCAGGCACCTCTTCCCCGACAAATTGAGGGTAAAATCAGCCAGAAAGGATGGTCGTAGGAAGGAGGAAGCCCATTCCTCACGGCCTGCTTCCTCCTCTGTGACCTCCCTCTCCAGCGACGCGCTGAACAAAGTCAACGGTGGGCGGGGCCACCGGGCTCAGTTTTCAGCTGTTTCCGAACGCGACAGCCATGATGTCGAGCTCCCATTGGCTGTTGTCTGCGTACACGTCACAATCATGATTAGAATTGATGATCTGACGTTCTGATTTCATTGTCTGGGAAATGGGACTGGTGAAGAAATCTGCTGATTTTATGATGTTCGCCTGATTTTGACATCAGAAATGGTACGTAGGAACTAAAGTTGACTTCTTCCGCTAAACGTTTTTTTTTCTGGTAGTGATAGCGGCTGCGCGCTCGTTGTACCCCGACAGGAGAAAGATGCGTTCAGGGACGAAATATCCCACATTTAAGGGAAAACTTTAGCCGCTGCTATCCATTTGAGAAAGCTATGCTAATGCTAGCTAACGCTAGCTTGACTGGTTTGCCCGTTTGGGGCCTGCAGGCTAACGGTGCCTCCCCGCGCAGCTGCTGGTGCAGCGGCACTCTATTCCGTTTGTTTTGTTCTATCTTCGGTTCAACCCCACAGTCGTAAAGTAACACGTGCTTCTTACGCGGTTATCAAGTTTCTAATCCCGCCGTGTGGTGCGTTGGCGGCGCTACTGCTGGCTTGCCCGCTAAATTGTTTGCCAAAAGCAACCGCAATGTGTTCACATTGACAATAGCCATGCGCAGTCAGGCTATCTAAATAAACCTGCTGCCTGCCTATTGGTTGTACCACATCCCCGTATGAGACTTTGTTTTGAGCATAAGCATAACTTTTCCGAAACGAAATCACTAATATTTTCACCATAGTTACCCTTCAAAACGACAGACTTACTCTTCTAGTCGCTTCTAATGTGCTAGCATAACACAGGCTGCATGCGAAAGTTGTTTACATTTCATGTTCCACAAGCTAAACGCTTATAAATGTTAATAACAATGTAATCAATATAAGGAGTTTAAATGTATATTATTGACACCGAAAATACAAAAAAATAAAAATGATAATGAAGCTTAAGCGAATTTCAAAATAAAATAATCAATTAAATGTTATAATTTTATATTTGTATAGATATTTCCATGCAAATAAATACATATAAGAATTTTTTTTAAATAAAAAGAAATGAGTTTAAAAGCAGTTTTTCTGTAATAATAATAATAATACAAATTCAGCTTTTATGTCATCGCGATTGAAGTACGGTGGCCCTGAAGTACAAATCACACAACGCAAAAACCTATTAAAATCACAACGACAGTTGAAAAAAAAAAAATTTATCAAAGAAAATGAAATTTTTGAAATGTTGATAAAATAAACAAAGTAGGTACTATGGGACATCAACAATCGGATGATGTTTATTTATTTATTACATTTTAGCTTTTTCAAGTGCAACTTTAAAAAGTTTTATTATTTGTATACGGAGCAGATCCATTATTGCTTGATATCGATTAACTTTCAATTTAAATGATGATCAAACGTCATCATCCAGTCACCTGGTTACTGTAAAAAAAAACAATATTCATTTACAGAAATCAAAATAAAACAAAAGAAGAAATGTCGTCACATCTCTTTTTGGCAAAGTCTTAGTCACTTTGAGAGCAGGTATCTTCTCTGCTGCAAAATAATCTTTTATTCTCACTTTATGATGACCTGCTGTCTTTTAATTGGTGAATTTGGATCATGACTTGAAGATTGTGTTTATTAATGACATATAATATTACAATAAAATCATAATTAGGTGGGATTTTTGAGATGTTTGTATTAAAAACCCACTCTCATTTAAAATAATAGTATTTTTTGTGTTTTTAATATGTTATTGTGACATGATACATTAAGAAAATTAGGGTCAAAATTAAATTTCTGAGTATTTCTTTTTTTTTTAATTTGTTGTAAATCAGTAGCAGTTGAAAAAATACATCTCTAATGAACTCCTGCCACTTTGCAGAAACTATGTCCTGGAAAAAAACACAGCTTTTTAATAAAAAAAGACATAAATATTAAAAGAACACTGGGAACGCTTTTAAAATAGATCACCGTCTTTTAATAGTTTGATATGGACTTTTTCCTCCTACCGTCGCTTTTCCAGATGCTTTACCGTGTTGGATGAAGATGTTACCTTCTTGTCTTTTGTGTGTTTGGTGTCTCGTTCTTTGTTTACATCTGAACGATGCTTGCTTTCCCATTTTCTCAGCCACGTTAGCCGGCAGTGTCTTGCCGCCGTCAACCAGGATGAGCGCCGTCTCTCCTAGAAACATGGAGGTGGTTCTGTGATCAGCATGGCCGCCCCGTTCCCCTCTACTAAAATGGAGGCGTGGCCACAAAGGCGTGGCCAGCAGACTGTGAGTACACGAAGGATCACTGGATGTTCATTAGAGCTTTTAATTTAGAGCTTGTTCATTGAGATAATAAAATAAATCCCTATTCTGTCTCAGATGAATCTGCGGTCAGTATTTACGGCTGAGCAGCAAAGGATCCTGGAACGTTATTACGACAACGGGATGACCAATCAGAGCAAGGCTTGCTTCCAGCTCATACTTCACTGCGCTCAGGAGGCCAAACTGGACTTCAGTGTTGTCCGGGTAGGTCTGTGATTAGTACCTGCACTTTTGAAAGTCCCTCTCCGATCCTCTTTTGATCTATTTTTGAAGCTATGAGCTTTTTCAAAGGGCTTTTTGTGTGATTTGAATAAAGAAATACTCAATTTTAAGCATCATTGTTGATTTTCGTCTCCTCTGCAGACATGGGTCGGCAACAAAAGACGGAAACTTGCTTCCAAGATTGACCAGAATGGAAGCATATCTCATTCCCTGCCGGGTCACGGAATATCTGGAGGGCTGCATCCCTCTTTAGCTGGAACCACACTTTCCAACCACAGCCTGGCTGCAGGGGTGCTGCTCTCCACTGATATGACTGCAGCGCGCAACATCCAGAACCGCGTTCACCTCCTCCCTCAATCCTCATCTTTCCCATCTCTCTCTTCAACCTCGTCCTCCCCGTCATCCTCTTCCCCTCTCAGCAGTGGAAGCAACAATAACACTAGTAATAACGATGTAATACTGACAGGCATTTACTCCCTAAATTCAGTTCCCCGCTCCCAACCCCGATCCACAGCGCCCTCGGAGCCTTCGGCGTCTTCACCTCTGATCAGCCAGGTGCTGCAGAGCAGAAACACCTCCACGTCCTCGTCCATCCATTCCAAGCTCGTTTCCCTCGCTCAGACTCTCCCGTCTCTCACATCTGCCTCAGGACCGTTAGTCTACACTGCAGTCAGGAAGGGCACTTTATCCGTTGCGGAAGGAGTGATAAGTGCAGGAGCAGGAGTGGTACCTCACAGCTGGACTCGACAGTATGGAACAGGGCAGACGCGCCCCTGGTCCGCCTCCTCACAAGCCCAGACTCAGGCCCTGCCCAGACCCCACTCGAACCCCCAACTGCCTGCCCCACAGAAGCCCTGGGTCTCCCCGCCCAACCAGAACCCCAGCCCCCTCAACGAACAGACGCCCCGCATCCAGCAAGTCTTCACCTTGTCAGAAAAAGGCGTTGAGGAGCACCTCAGACACGGAGAGACCTCCGCTCGTAAAAGCCAGGAGACCCACAGACCAACCGTTCGACCTCTAGATACCAGTCATAACCTTTCCATTGCCATGGAAACCGGAGATGAAGAGGATGAGTGGCAAAGGGAAGAGGAGCTCGCAAACATGGCCGCTCAATCCCACATCCACAGGGAGCGGGCCGTGATCAGCCCGGCGAAGGCTGAAGGGTCCGTCGTGAGGGGCGGCCGCACGCCTCCTCCGGACGTCTCCAAACTGGCTGCAGTTGAGAGCAGCACAACAATTCAGGGCAGCTACTCCTTTACAGTGCAGACCTCAGTTACAGGAGAATCCAGTTCACAGGTAGGACAGGAGAGGTTCTGGTGTCAATTTCATTGTCCTTGCAGGAGTAAAACACACTTCCTCTGTTTGTGCAGCCTTCACTAGATGTGTCTGCAGCCCCCTGGGTTATCAGTAACTCCAGGAAGAGAACAGTA
The DNA here is from genome assembly GCF_002922805.2 of Oryzias melastigma. Taxonomy (NCBI): domain Eukaryota; kingdom Metazoa; phylum Chordata; class Actinopteri; order Beloniformes; family Adrianichthyidae; genus Oryzias; species Oryzias melastigma. The sequence goes on from NC_050521.1 coordinate 21,633,029, forward strand.
AGTACTGCTTCAAAAGAAAAAATGAAAATGCCGCCACCCGCACACACACAGGTTTGTGTTTCAGCTGCAGGATCGGACTCAGTTCAGCGACGCAGATCTCGTCCAGCTGAAGCGCTACTGGGACCGAGGCATGACGAACCTGGGCTCCATGTGCAGGGAGAAGATCGCTGCTGCAGCCAACCAGCTCAATATAGACGCTGAAATAGTCAAGGTAAAGTTCACGCTGGTTCAGCTGGTCATGACTCGACTTGGCAAAACCCTTCCACAGCTGGAGATTTAACCTCCACTCAATAAGCAGACCAGGCTTCTTATTAGTACAAATTCAATTTTAAATATTAGATCAAATAATTATGTTTATTAAAATTGTCTCCAGAATAATAATAAAAAAAAATGGAACCAGTCTTTAAGTCTCTATATTCCGTGCAGCTTTACTTTTATAGAAAGCTAATAATTTTATCAATCCACCTAATTTGTTTTTATTCTAATATAGGAGGACAAAAAATGCATTTTGAAGAAAGCACAGTTAAAACAGGTACGTTAAACAATTAATCCTCTATATTAACTAAATTGTTAAACACCACGTTTACTGAAAGACATTTTTTCAACTTGTGCTCAATTCCTCTGCTATTTTGATTAATACAAAGCAAGTTTTTAACAAAATAAACCAGGATTTTTATTTTTAAGCTTGGTAGATCCACACTTTAATTGGAGTAACCCAACATAAAAGAAGGCAGGAAAACTCGTAAAAAGGAAGTCTGGTGTGAACCAGCAGCTCAATGTGAAAAC
>NC_050521.1:21633962-21680686 GCF_002922805.2 Oryzias melastigma
CAAATATGTTTGCCAATTTTCAAAGTAAAAACAAGATTTCTTAGAGGATAACCAAACCCTAAATTACATTTCGGCTGTGGGTGGAGTCAGCCTCCAACCTTCCTGTTTGGTGACTCTTTAAAGTCCCACTCCATTCATCGATTGATTTGTCTTTTAATTATTATTCTACTAGTTTCTACCAAAAATAATATAAATTAAAACTGTGTTGTTTTCTAGGACATAGTTTCTGCAGAGCAGTTGTAATTCATTAGAAATTTGACTCCCAATTGTGGGTGGGACTTTTGGTGCAGAGGAGCCCCGCCCCCTTCTACTCCCTGTTGCCCAGCGTATTTTCTGTCACACAATCGTTTTAAAACTGCTTTTTTTTCGTCTGCTCCGTATTCACAGCAATTTGAATTAAGAAAAGCTCAGAAACAAATTTAAAGCATAGTTTTTTTTTTTTTAAATCTCTCAAAAACATGTTAAAAACACAATTTTCATTGGAGTGGGTGTTTGAATCAAATTTTTACAAACTCCAATCAGATTCCAGACATTCACAAGTTAAATTAACACAAGTTTCCCTTGTTAAGATCTGTTAAGATAACTACATAACTCCTTTAAATCACCAATCACTACTGATACTACTGATATCAACCGGAAATCTGGTTTAAACCTTTCTGAGAATTTATATATATATTTATTAAAATAAATGCCCAAACTTTTTGGATTTCTCATAAAATGGTGATAAAATCTGAGAGGTACTTTTCTAGGTCACTGAAGTTTTATAACATGTTTACACAAAGTTGTTTAAAAGTCATGCCGTTGGATATTAGGGACACTTTAGGAATTCACTAAATATAGTCTGGTACCTCTGGTTCCTCCTTCTCACCCAATGATATCCAATTCTATGAAAAGGTTTTACTTAGAGTGGCTATTTTTCGGTAATATTTAGATTTTTTTGCTTTGCAGACGTGGATCAGCAACAGACGGAGAAAGTACCGCCTCATGGGGATCGAAATCCCTCCTGCTAAAGGCCGGCCCATCATGTTCACAAGTTCTCCTTCAGGAAACAAGTCTGACGGGGAGAGACCCGCGACCCCCGACCTCGGGGAGGACTTGAACGATGAGGGTTCCCCGTGCCTGCCTGAAGGTGAGGCAGATGTCACCGCGCAGATACCGGCTCTGCTGTGGATCTCCGCATTCATGCGGTTCTCTCATTTCCAGACGGAACGCTGGATTCACGGGAGATAAATGATGGGATGGACATTTCCTGTGTGGCTCCGTTGACCAACAATGTGGTATTTTACTGAGTTTTTATAATATTTCAGTTGAATGTTGGGAATTAACTGTGAAAGAAAGCATAATATATATTTAAAACATTTTTTTAATAAATAAATCGCACATTTATGTTTTATTTGTGTTTTAAATTTGTTTTCTGAACTTAAATTTGATTGTTTTTGAATGTATTATCTCTGTTAGATATGCAAGAGAGGTAAATCTGCATCAAATTGAATTTTTTTTAAATATGCATCGCTAAGATCGAGTTGATTTCAATCCTTTATGAATCAAAATTGACAAATTAACGTCCCACTTTGATCAGCATTACAGTGGTCGTTTAATTAGGATTATACTGTTTTTATCAAAAATCAAAAAACGATGTCCCACTAACAGGACATAGTTTCTGTTTGTAGTTTATTAGATATAAACTTTTGAGTTGTGGGTGAGGACACGGAGCAACCCCGGCCCCCCTTCCCCTCCCTTTTGCTGAGAGCTCGGAGCAGGGAGCTTGTGTATTTTCTATGTTACAAATGAGTTGTTTTTCAAACAAAATTTCTCATCTGTTCCTGTTTTTCAACAATTGAAATAAAGAAATACTCAGAAATAATTAGTTTTCTTTATATACAACCATTATTCTCAGAAAAATGCCACAAAAACATCCTAAAAACACCAAAAACTACATTTTCATCAAAGTAGCTCTTTAAGTGGGATATTTGTCCTTAATAGTATTTATGTATCTCTTCTTATAAAAACATTTGACTGTTTATGAGCTTCGATTTACAAAGAAATCAAACTTATTCTTTGTCAAAACATAATTTAAAGAGGATCTTTAAAGCCAAAGGTTGCTTTGAATTTTAAAAATTAGGTAAAATATAAGGAAAACTTATATTTGTTTGGTAGTTTGTAAAAAATGACTCTAACCTTCGACATTTTAATAGCTTTAAATTGTAATATTATCTTATTGTGTGATTGTTTTCTCTCTAAAGTCAGTGTTTTGTTGATTTGTGCTTTCAGAAGATTGAGAACATCGACGAGGATGAGGAAGCTGACGACGATGATGAAATTGTAGCTTCAGATCTTGAGCAAATGCAGAACTTGCTCGAATTCAAGGTAAAAAAAAAACACAAATTGAGCACACAGTTTGTGATGTGCCGTCTGCGTACAAATGTCAAGGTTAAAAGCACCTCAGCAGCACGTCGGACCCTGAAGTCTGAAATGACTTGTTTTGTTATTTTTTTTTTGCTCTCTTTCAGCATGAAGAAGTGCAGTTTTTAGAGCATGAGCTAGAGAACCAAAAACAAAGATACCAGGAGCTTGTAAATTTCACCAAGGGTCTCCTCGTCGCTGTGAGGACCAAGGACCTGAAACGACAGCAGGTACTTTAGGAATGGCTTTGCTCGCAGCACTTCACCAAAAAGTTGTAATTTTGAATTAAATCCATGTGTTTAGGAGCTCCTGGCCAGCCTACCTCAGCCTTCAGACCAGGACTGGGACGTAACTCTGGAACAGGGGGTCCAACAAGACGCAACGAGCAACCACCACGACCTGCAGGCAGACGGCCCGCGTAGTGCCGATCGTGCAAAGGATCGAGTCGATGAAGGACTCCTGCAGGTCGCTGTGAAGCAAGACGATGCAATGACCGAGGAAGCTGAGCCCTCTGCATCAGAGGACCAGTTACAGGAAACAGTCACACAAATAAAGTGACTTATTAAAACGCTCAACAACACACTCCACAAGCAAAAGGCAGGTTTTACACGAGATGTGTTCCAGCCGCTCTGGTTGTCCGTGCACAGTGCCTGTGGATCGATAAACTTCACGATGACTGTTGGGCTGACGAATGCCTTTGTTTTTTTAAATGCATATCATTCGCCTTGCCTCTGGCGCAGTCCAGAGAGAACAATAAATGACCTCTAACTTATTTGCATCTGGTTTGGTTTTTCCTCGTATTTTTGCAAAGCAGAGGAATGTTTGATCTTGAAAGTAAACATGTGCACAAGTGTCCAAATCTGTTGTGCAGTGACGTCGCTTTAGGGTGGAAAAGCTAAAGGGGAAGTGGATGAGGTTTAAGCCTCTTATAACCACTTGAATCAGGGAATGGCTTATGGTCCAAAGGTTTTAACCCCCTAATGCCTGTTGTCACAAATATGCGACAAGTCACTTTGGTTCTAAAATGACCTAAATGAAGCATCTTCTTAAAAGTAGAGCTTAATAGTCGATTAGTTATTACTTTATATTATATTATATTTGGCATTTATTGAAGTTTTTCAGACTATTTTGGAGTTTAGCTAATATTTCAGCTACATGCTAGTTATTTTGGCTAATTTAGGATTTTTTTATTTTTTTTAGGCTAACTTGGAGTTTAGGTAATATTTCAGCTGCATGCCAACTTTTTTTTTGTTTTTTAGGATAATTTGGCATTTAACTAATATTTCAGCTGGCTATCAGCTTCAGTGTTTTTAGCTATCAATTTCAGCTATCAGCACTATTATCTTCAGCAGCCAAATTCAGCATACAGCATTCACGACCAGAAAAAATACATAAAGTATCTATGATTAGTCGACTAATAAAACAATAATTTGTAGCAGCACTACCTAAAAGCAAAAACATGTTTTTGTTTGTTTGTTTTTTTGGCTGAAAATAAATTGGGTTGTACATAATATTTCAAACGCGATTAACATAATTTCAGGAGATTCTGAAGCTGAGAAAAGCAGCTTTACACCCCTTTTTCTAGGTCTGGGTATTGATTAATATTTCCAGAAACGATTCAGTTCACAGGAGCATGGATTGATATGATTCTGATTTTTTTTCTTTTTTACGTTTCTCTCAATCCTTCAATTCAAATTTGAGTTTAATGATTTATAGATTTATATGTTTTAAAAATATTTATATTAATCTAATAAAATTCACATACTGTAAAATGTGTTAGTGAAATAATTAGATTGTTAATATACAGTGTTTTATGGTTTTTCAAAAGGAGAAGTTCTCACAAAAATGTTTGACATCGTAAACATAGTTCTGCATCTCCTGGAGAGTGTTTCTGTTTGGCCACTAGGTGGCGATCGTGCTATAGTAATGATTACACCTTATTCCAGAAGAAGTATGAGCAAAAAGACATTTTTTTTTTAATCATTTCAAAAAATATTTTCTTAAAAAGAGTTTGGAAAGTTCATACCTGGGAATATATAATGTGTGTTTAGGTCGACCGAGCGTTAGCATTAGCTGTCCTATAGGAAATTCCATTAAACATTGCCATAAAGCTAGCAGACTTTAGCTTTATATGCCTAATCGATTTATTTTTTATGAATCATTACTGATCTATTAAGCTTAAATCGATTCAAATCGATTAATAGATTTTTATCAACACAGCCCTACTTTTTTCTGCTTCGATATTTACTGGAATTATGGAAAAGTTATGCTAAAATCTCAAAATCTGTGAAGTTAGTTTTTTTTTTTTTCTGTTAAGTTGCATCAACCCGTTTTGCCTGCAACAATTGCAATGTCTGTTCCGGTTGAATTAAAACTCTCCCTCCACCGGATGCGGGTTTGATGCTCGCTCCATGCGGCTCAGGACCAACTGTTTCTGCCCACCACAAACACGCACGACCACCACTTCCACTCACGCCTCTATCTCCAGATCTGTTGCTTTGGTTTGTTTGAACGGGGGGAAATCCTTAGCTGAATTGCGTCACGAATACGTCAATAAACTCATTCACTGACGATCAGGTACCAACAGTAGCCGCCATATTCGCATCTCTTGCAGTGTAGCGGCGTTTCTCTGCGCGAGCGTGTGGTCCGGGCAACAACATTAGCGGACTCCCTCCCCTTCCCTCCTCCTCCGGATCACATCCCGAGGTCGGTCCACGGCCACGCAGCCAGCATCCCACCATCGAACCCCGACTTTCACGGACGGACGAGGAGGGAAAAAAAAACATGCAACGTGGAGAGGGGGTCTAGGTGGATTACGATGCCTTAGACTTAGAAAGGAATCCTGGCACAAGATGGAGGTTAACAGCGTTAGCGGCGAGGTAAGTTGATAAAAGCTCAGTTTGCGTTTTATATTTTGTTAGCGGGGTGTTTGCTTGGTGTTGTCCCGGTGAAGTTGTGCCCTGTGAAACTGGGTACAGCATGAAATTTGCGTCACGACCTGTAGCCGTGATGCATGCTAATATGCTAATGCTAACATCTCGTTAGATGTTTATTTTTGTTGCGCTGTCAGGGATTACTTGTCGCTTAGTGGTCCGTTTGAGCTCACTCGGCCGTTTCTCCTACATAATCGGGGGGTTTCGTCCAGTGACACGAGAACTTTTGCTTTCTTTTGGTGATATTTACAGCCTTTACAAAGAGTTGGTAGTTAGCTTAGCGCGTGCATCATTAGCATGAGCTAGCTTGCTAGCTGACAGTATGCCGACTCGAAACTTGGAGAGAAGTTTGTTGTTCTTTTTTTTTATCAAATTGTTCAAAAAGTATTAATTATTTGAGCACAATATTTTAGTATAATAACAAAGTATTGATAGCAAACCTCGTAATTTAAATACAATTACGTGATAGAGTAGACAAACGAGACATTGCTAGTATTTACTGCCGAGTTAACCGTTGTAACTGTTTATAAACAAGGTAATAACTGGTACATTTATTTGTTATTAACAGCCGATTAGTTGTAGTTTTTTTGGAGCTTAAATTTGAACTACGGACTGAAGAATAAACGTGTGGGTTTAGTTGTTTTCTGCAAAGTAAATTTCTCTCAGTATGCTATGACAAGTAGAGAAGTCGTAGCTGTAATTTATCTCCTCTTAAGTAAAACTTTATGGATTCTGAGTGTAGGTTTTTAGATTATAGTCTGCCTTTCCAGTTTCATTCAGGAGTTGCTGCAGTGAATACAGGGTTCAAAATCTCAGGTTTTGTTGGCGTTGTGCCCTCAGGCTTGACTCCTCAAGTCTCTCAGTTGCTATTAACTTGTAATTTTTGCTACATGTGCAATGTATGTACAGCTTAAATTCTTGATATCTTTGGGCTTTGTCATGCCGGTGTCTGTGAATTTGAGCTGTCTGTTTATCTGTGGCAGACCTGCTTTTTAAAAAGGCTGGCCTGGCTGTGCTGCAAGTGCAGGCTGCTCTCTGTGACAAGCTGTGATCAGCCACAGCAAAGGTGGGAGTGTAAATGTATGTGCGAAAAATGACACAAGAACTGGCCCTTATGCAGTCTATGCTCCAACCAGCGTAGATGTTCTATTTCACAGAAGAATGAAGGTTTTGTTGAAATGTAAAACCTGACTAGGATGATGCTGCTTGTTGTTGTTGTTCTGTAGGAGTAAGAGATGTACTGAGAAGTGGTTTATTTGGTTTCTGGGCTGTGGATGTGAGTGTATGGGTGGCTCCACCCACTGAGTGGGTTTGCGTGCGGGTAGTGCTATGACTCATCCTCCCTCTTCAGAGTCTTGGTAAAATTCAGCACACACAGACACACTGAACTGAATACGTAATGCAGGCAGCGCTGAAAAGTTAAACGTCGGCTTCACTTTAGGGGTTTCTATTATATGATCTGTGTTCTAGTGCTGACATTTTTTTTTCTTTTGATGGCCTCTTAATTGAATTGTTTGCTTAAAAAATAAAATGGGCATGAATTCAATTAAAAAAATGTGAATCTGGCTTGAATCAGATAAATCTGCACAAGAAGAATCAATGCTGACTGCAGACGTTCACAGATATGTTTTTTTGTTTGTTTAGAATGTTGATTATGAGGTGATGTACAGGGTGAGAGCTGGTCGTTATTAAAGTATGGGTTTGACGGTAAACAGAGCTGGAGTTGAAACCGTGAAAGTGCAGCTTTTTGCCCGTGACTCATCGATTTTTCATTTTTTCAAACCTTCCATCATACATGTGGGCGTGCAGCGGCTGTGCTCTTCGTCCTGTTCGCCGAGAAGCAATGAGGAATACGCCTGGTGAAGTAGTTTGCCGTTGACGTCTTTTCATTAAGAACTTGTTGGGTCTGGCTGCAGGTCAATGGACATCAGATCATGGACGAGCCCATGGAAGAGGGAGAGTCTTTCTCACACTGTGTAAGTACCGCTGCGCTCCGGGGGCTCATCGTTCCTGCAACCTCTCACGCCGATGTTTGTGTAGGACGAGGGGACGTATAAGGAGATTCCTATCACGCACCATGTGAAAGAGGGCTGCGAGAAAGCTGATCCGTCTCAGTTTGAGTTGCTCAAAGTCCTCGGTCAGGGCTCTTTCGGCAAGGTGAGGTGATTCGCTCACAGGTTTCCATCACGCTTTGACGCTCGTCTAAATTCCGCCTGTTTCTTTCAGGTGTTTCTCGTCAGGAAGCTCGTCGGTCCGGATGCATCTCAGTTATATGCAATGAAAGTATTAAAAAAAGCATCTTTGAAAGGTAAAGCGGAGTTTCCCAGCATGCTCCGTCTACGGCGTCGAGTTTCTGACTCCTTTCCTGCTCCTTCTCTCCAGTCAGGGACAGAGTTCGCACTAAGATGGAAAGAGACATTTTAGTGGAAGTTAATCATCCCTTCATAGTGAAATTGCACTACGGTAAGAACTACACGCCGTCTTACAGAAGATTTTAAATGCATTGGAGCCACATTCAATATAAAAAAATACCCACTTCGATAAAAATCGTGTTTTAAATAAAGTTGTGGAGGATTTTTCTGATTTTGGAGGACTTAGATAAAGAAAAGTAAGCTCAAAATCGCATTTCTGAGCATTTCTTTATTCAAATCACTACGAATCAGGAGCAGATGAAAAAAAAATTATTATTATTGTTATTATTGACTAAAAACGACATAATCACCATTAAAAAGCATCAAAAGTTGATTGGAGTGGGTCTTTAAGGACCATATATTTGCATGCCAACACTGACGACGACAGAGCAATACGCTATAGCAGATTGATTCTAGTAATAAAACTGGATGTAATGGTTTTTTTCCACAAAACTACAAGGTTTTTACTCGTTTTTCCTCTGAAAAGCTTTCAAGGCTCCGAACCTTCAGTCCAACAAAGCAGCGTCTGCAGAGCTGTGTCGGCAGTAAAATCTGCTTGTTCATTTCTACAGAATAAAAGCACCACCACATTGATACTTATTAATGGGAGGACGTACTTGAACCTGAAGCAGAAATGCAAAATGCTGAGTTAAAAATAGTGGCATTTGTTTATCAAATATGCAGAAACACTCATCCACTATTGCAGCATAAAACATGTAAAAATACGTTCTTTTGAAAGCTTCTAAATCCGTACCACTGATCCTTCCTGCTGTCGTCCTCATTCTAATGCTGTTTGGAAACAGAAAGACACAGTTTTTAAGCCCTATAAGACTGAATGTGACTCCAATTAAAATACACTTTTCATAAAGGCATTTCTTTCTTCTATTTCTCAGCCTTTCAGACAGAAGGGAAACTGTATTTAATACTGGACTTTCTCAGGGGAGGGGATGTATTCACTCGCTTATCCAAAGAGGTAAGCTGCCATTCATCTGCTTTATACTCAATTTTCTTTTGATTTGTGAAGGAAATATTGTTTTTTTTTATTTTATAAAGATAATTATTCTAATGTTGCACTTCTAGAAACTAGAACATTAAGTTGTTTTTAATATAGGAGGTATTTTGGGGGGACAGAATGGAAAGAAACTGCAAATAAATGAATTTATATTTTTTCCATGTTATTCTATTTGCTTCTGATTTAAACTGTGACTTAATAGCATACAAGATGCTTCCTTCTTGAAATCTTTATTTTCTCTTCTAAAACACATGAAGGCTCAGAGAAGTGCTTTTGTCTGCTTAAAGCTTAAATAGCATGCAGTATTTAAAATCAGCATCTTGTAACCGATCTGCAATGTTGATGTTGTGACAATAATCTGTTTTCTCTCTTTGTGGCAGCTGAAGCTCAATACTGGAGACTTTTTGTTGCTGCTGTTTCTTCTTTTTGCTACTGAATTTCTTCTCAGAGTTCAGAGAGTAAATTTGTCCAGTTCTTAATAGGTTATGTTTACAGAAGAAGATGTGAAATTCTACCTTGCAGAGCTGGCCCTGGCCCTCGACCATCTGCACAACCTGGGCATAGTTTACAGAGATCTCAAGCCAGAGAAGTATGGACCAAAATCCAGACATTACGCCATAAAATATATATATTATACATATACTGTATGAAAACACTTTATGTGGGGTTTTTATGTTGTCTTTTTTATGATATATGTAGTTTTATATGTATTCCATAATTAATATTTCTCATGTTTAAGGTCAAATATTTTATAAAGGCTAAAGACTTGAGAACTTTACAAAGTTTTTATCCATTTTTATGAAAAAGTATCAACTTAAAAAAAGATTTGGGGAAAAAAACATCAAAGTTGAATTTTATCTGTTGTATATAATGTTTAAATTTAACATATATTATTTTTTTTTATCTTTCAGTATCTTACTAGATGAAGCTGGACATATAAAATTAACAGGTAGGAATTCATATATATAAAGTAACCTAACTTTTCAACTCGAATAATCCACAGGGTCAAATTTGGCAGCTGTTTTATTTTGTTTTGTTTTGTTTTATTATTTTATTTTATTATTTTTCTGCGGCATCTGCTGTTTCTGAATTTTAATATACCATGTACAATGACATAAGAAATATATTCTATTCTATTCTCCAAAATGAACAAATGAAAAAACAAGTCAAATTAACTTTTAAAAACCTGAAAGAAATTTGCTTTTGTTTTCTTTAGGGTTAAAATTAAATAGTCAAAATAACACTTTTTCCCTCTCTATGTTTTTAATTATTTAAGCCTTTAATTAAAACATTGTTCCAATGCTATCTTTTCTGCAGACTTTGGCTTGAGTAAGGAGTCAGTAGATGCTGATAAGAAGGCTTATTCCTTCTGTGGTACGGTGGAGTATATGGCCCCTGAGGTGGTCAACAGGAGAGGACACACCCAGAGTGCAGACTGGTGGTCACTGGGAGTACTTATGGTACACAACTTATCACTAATTTAAACACTTTTGACATATTTTGGACATTTAATTTATTTGTTTTCTGTGTTTGTAGTTTGAGATGCTAACAGGGACGTTACCGTTCCAAGGGAAAGACCGCAATGAGACCATGAACATGATTCTGAAGTGAGTTCGACGGTTGTTTTTATTGTTGTTTGTTTTCTGTAGCTCACACTGACCTGCTTCTTTGTTCTCTTCTCCTCAGAGCTAAGTTGGGAATGCCCCAGTTCCTGAGCTTGGAGGCACAGAGTTTGCTAAGAATGCTGTTTAAACGTAACCCTGCTAATAGACTCGGTAAGGAAAATGAGTTGTTTACCTCTCAGTGAAAGCATGCCAGCACGCTGGCAGCCACGCACACGAGAGATAGTCGGCCGCTGGGAGCAGGAAGGTGTCGATCCTCTGCAAACAATCAAACGAAAACACGGCAGGTTAACTAAACCGCAGTGATCCGTGTCTTCAGGGGCCGGGCCCGACGGGGTGGAGGAGATCAAACGGCACGCTTTCTTCTCCACCATCGACTGGAATGTAAGCGAGCGCACTTCTCGATCTCACTTCTCACATCCAACTCCCCAGCTTCTGTTGAGGTTTCACACCTCACAAACGTTTGGCTTGATGACTCGCGGCCACCAGTCCTGGCCGCAGCAACCATGTTGGTGTGTGTGGGAGTCTGGGCAGCGGTCCAGTTCTCACTGTGCGTGCACTAATAGCCCTGTGTGAGTGTTTAAGAGCCAGCAGGATGCTATTGGCTGGACCCAGCCATGGAGGGGATTGAAGGGGGGTTAATCTTGGACGGGGCTTGGCTCCTCTCCCTCTCACGCCTGTTCGCGTGCTCCACAGCGTATGCTCCATCTTTATTTTGAACGTGTTTGTGTGCAGAAACTGTACAGGAGAGAGCTTCAGCCCCCATTCAAGCCCGCAGCAGGCAAACCAGATGACACGTTCTGCTTCGACCCAGAGTTCACAGCTAAAACGCCTAAAGGTACACCTACACACAGCTGACACTCCCACACCCATGATGCATAGAAATGAATGTATCAGGTGTTTTTTTTTCCTTTTTGCTGTTCATGTAACGAATTGTTTGCTTGTTAAGACTCCCCAGGGATCCCGCCCAGCGCAAACGCCCACCAGCTTTTTAAGGGCTTCAGTTTTGTAGCCCCGACCCCGATGGATGAAAGCAAGAGCTCGCCGATGCTCAGCATACTGCCCATCGTCCAGGTCAATACGCCTCAAACGTGCTTGTGTTTGCTCTGTTCACGTGTTTGACCAAGTGTCTAGGAAGTCACCTCTCCAGCCGTTCTAAATCGATGTTTTCTCATTCTACAACAAATATTGAAAGACCCACTCCGATAGAAATGTTCTTGTGACATTTTCCGATATATAAAGAAAGCTTAAAAACTATCAATTCTTTATTCAAATCCTTGTGAGGATACAAAAAACTGCCGTTTAAAAAGGAGATTATTTCTGATGTCAATAACTTTGTGAATATATATTTGTTCGAGCTTTCAGCAGCAGGGAGGGGAAAGAGGGGTGGGATTGCTCCGCATCAACAGCCCCGCCCACAACTCTGGCGAATTTCTGATGAACTCCTGCCACTCTGCAGACACTATGTCCTAGAAAGTTTTAAAGCTATTTTTGGCTGATAACGGCATCATCATAATTAAAAGAACTCTAGAAACTAGAGGGAGACGGTGATATATCGCGATATTTCATTTGCAGATACTTTTATCGATATAAAATGTTGACTAAACGATATTTAATTACATATTTATGAGCAAAAGTAGTTGCAATTTTACCATTATATTAGCATGAAAGCTGTATTAATATTTATGTAGATTTTTTTCTCATACTCTTTAAAAAAAATGAGAAAAAATGTTCTGGTACAATCCTGAGATGTATCGTATTGCGTATCGTATCGTACCGCCAGACTCTTGCCAACACACACCCCTACTAGTGTCTGAAATAGCTCAAAATATGATCGGAGTGGGTTTTTAAGATGATGTATTTCCTTTACAGTGCAACTTTAAACACATTACAATCCCACAAAACCAATCCAAGTACTTAGTCTCAATTATCACAGCCACATAATTATAGTCATCCATAAAGCATCTTCTCTTGAAGCTGAAACTGACTGTCAGGCTGTTGTTGAGCTGAAGGAGCTCGTTTCAAACCTGGAAGACGCACGCCTTAGAAGTAGAGTTTGATTTCTCACAAAAAACACAACTGATAAGCTTGAAAAATATTTTTTTTTTTTTTGTTAATATAGAAAACTTCATTTTTTCAGACAGTTTTGCTGTTTTAATATGAAAAAAGAGAAAATATTTCACATTGAAAAACTACTTTCATTGTACTTTGATGATTCCAACTTTAAAAATAAAGGAAGATAATTTAAAAAATAGTGTTTTTATTCTTTCTTGATGTTACTTCATAGCAAAGCATGGTGGCGGTGAAATGATGGTTAGGTGCTGCTTTGTGTTTAGAGCTCGTTTAGCACTTTAACTATAAATACTTTCTTTTTTAATATTTTTGAAAGGTTAAAAAATTGATTAAAATATAATATGATGAATTTAAATCATGAATTCATAATCAAACTTAGTTTAACTAAATTTAAATGTTTTACAAATAGGATTGATTGTCCAAAAATGTGATTTAAACACCTTTTTGGGTTGAGGAGGTAATTAGTTTTAATGAGTGGTTTGTAATTGAAAACATTTTTGACTCTATTTGATCAGATTATGAAATTTCCTTGAGGATCTGAGTCATTTCCTGTTAACAAATGTAAAAAAAAGTCGTTTTCAAATAGTTTTTCTGTTGTCGAGGCTCCTAAAGTGAAGGTGATCACGAAGGATGGCCTAAAATCTTGTCTGGGATGGTTTTTGAAGGGCAGACAGCAGCAGATGCTTTGCTGTAACTGGTTTAATCGTTTAATGTTTCATAATCCATCGTGACACCTAATAGCTCATGTCCTCTCCAGATGCACGGAGGCTCAGCCAAGTTCTCTGATCTGTACGAGCTGCAGGAGGACATCGGGGTCGGCTCGTACTCCATCTGCAAACGCTGCGTACATCAAGTTTCTGCCATGGAATATGCTGTGAAGGTGAGGGCAGTCCTTAAAACCAAACGTTTTAATTCTCTTGTTTGTTTAAAATAGAAATGTGTGTTGGAAAAGAAAGATTTAGAATCTTTGGACTTAATGCTGACAGATGTTCTCATGCACACCAGAGCACCAGTAGAGGGCAGCAAAACTACTTAATCACTTTATTTTGTTTCCGTTTTCTCAGATTATCGACAAAAGTAAGAGGGACCCCTCAGAGGAGATCGAGATCCTGATGCGATACGGGCAGCATCCCAACATCATCACCCTAAAAGATGTTCGTAGCGGTTTTTCAGATACTCTTGTGCGATGTAGAAAAGGATGTGACATAGTTTGTGTTTCCAGGTGTACGATGAGGGCCGGTACGTGTACCTCGTAACAGAACTGATGAAGGGAGGCGAGCTGCTGGACCGAATCCTCAGGCAGAAGTTCTTCTCTGAACGAGAGGCCAGTGCTGTGCTGTACACCATCACCAAGACTGTTGACTACCTCCACTGCCAAGGGGTGAGGATTTGTTCAGACCTCCTGCCCTGATGGGTGAGATGGGCAGACCTGTGCGCCGAAAATATCAGGGGTGAAGGGTGAAAATGTTAATTCACATTTTTTCTACGGGCGTGCTGCGGGCAACAAGTCAATCATTTAAACAACACATGAGGCTGATTTCCTTTGGTCTGTCTGTAATGCATTGAAAATAAAAAACAAAATGTTAATTAATCAATCAGAATGTTCATATCTCCTTTGACATCCATTTCTCTGAACTGCTCTCACTAATGACTAGTGTGACAAAACAGCAGCGTAAGTGTGTAAAAATGTACGAATTCTTCACGATACACTCTCCACATGAGCAACAATGATTCCATTTTCAAGGCTTTACCTTCTCTCCTGTGTCTGCAGGTGGTGCATCGAGACCTGAAGCCCAGCAACATTTTGTACATGGACGACTCTGGAAATCCAGACTCCATCAGAATCTGTGACTTTGGCTTCGCTAAGCAGCTTCGCGGAGGCAACGGCCTCCTGCTCACACCCTGTTACACTGCCAACTTTGTGGCACCAGAGGTGAGACTGACGTCCCATCATTATAGTGTAACAAACATCATACAAAAATGGAAGAAGTTACTTACAGATGGGTGTTAACGAGTTCCTGACTTTGTGTTTGTGAAGGTACTAATGCGGCAAGGATATGATGCAGCCTGTGACATCTGGAGTCTCGGCGTTCTGCTGTATACCATGCTGGCCGGGTACGAGTTCATCAGGGGCTGCTGGGAAAATTAGAGCCAAGTTTAAAAAAATCATCATTCACATCCTATTTCTTCAGTCAAAAAAATAATTTTGAATATAAAAATTCATAATTTGTTAATTGAAAATTCCCACTATGTTAATTTTAAAACACAAATGTTTCAGAATGAAAATTTAACAAAAGAAAATCTAATTTTGTTGACTTAATAATTAAAATGCAACCTTTAACATGTGACTCAACCTAAATCAGTTTCATATTTAGGCAATAAATGTTAGCAGTTATTTTGTAAGAGCTTTAAACCTACTAAAAAAAGAATTCTTCAAAAAAAATACACACATCCAATTTTATATTCAGGAAAGTGTAACATGTAGTAAACATACATTATAGGGTCATATGAGTGCAACTCATCTCTCTGTGGTTTTTCTGTGACATTGGATGTCTATATTTTAACCTTGATAAATTTCAGATTTTTTTTTTATATTTCAAATGTATATTTATTTCCAACTCTGGCTTTTATGAATTCCTTTAACACCCAGAGAGGATCATAGTTTCATTGTGCAAACAAAAATAATAAAGATAATTCTGATTCTCTAGTAGGGATCAAATAATAAGTCATTCGCAGTGTGCTTGTATTATTACACAAAAAAATTACAAAATCTGCTATAAATGTTAATTTAATTTGACATCCATCTTTTTTTATATTATTACATTGTAATATTTAAAAGATGAATAAAATATATATTTTTGTTCTTCTGTGATTTTAGGACCAAAATCATCTTAAATCAATCTCTAGTGTTTCTGTTGCATCATAAATATTGATTCAGAGAATTGAAGCTCTGCTGGTTTTCCATAACAGATTTTCAGGTTTTTTTTTTTTTTTTATATAAAAATGAGTAGGAGGTTTGCTAAATACTTTTGATTCTCCTAATAGAATTCACGAATCCACCAGAGAATAAATATTACTGGAAAAACCTGCAGCTATTAGATTGTTTTTCATGCACAAGCAGAGCTTCTCATACCTGCTTTGATTTTTAAATTCTATGTGTATCTTAGAATATAAATATCTGTTTTTCAGGTACACGCCGTTTGCTAACGGGCCAAACGACACACCAGAGGAGATTCTTCTCCGGATAGGTTCTGGGAAGTTCTCCCTAACAGGCGGGAACTGGGACACCGTCTCAGACTCCTCAAAGGTACAGGAAGTGACCGTGAACTCCTGCAGCGAGGAAACCTTTAGCTCTGCCGGTCGTATTCAGAGGTTCTGTTTGCTCTGTCCGGATCAGGACCTGCTGTCCCATATGCTCCACGTAGACCCTCATCAGCGATACTCGGCCGAGCAGGTTCTAAAGCATTCCTGGATCACATGCAGAGATACACTACCACACTTCCAGCTCACGCGCCACGACGCGCCGCACCTCGTCAAGGTCAGTCGGAAGAGCTCTTCAGCTCAGGAGGAGGAGGGTTACTTTGAATTTGGTTATGGATCTGTCAGGAAACAGTTACAGCTGCTGCTCATGTGGGGGCAGCATTGCACAAAATAAAACACAACCGGAGGAGTCATCTGAAAGGTTCTAAAGAACTCTGATGATGCAGCCTCATTCAGTGCTCTCAGAGGGCCTTAGCCCATAAATAAAATTATTCTTTGTGTTCAGAAACAGTTTTGCCTCCGAGCTCATCAGATAAAATGCTCCTCAGCTCTGACTGACGAGAGTTAGAGAAGACCAGACTCAGAATGTTCCCGTCTCACCCTCTGAGTCATTTGGTCGCTTCTGCGCTCAGTTGTTTACCTGCCATCAGTGACATGGTTTGTTCATGTGTCTTTGTGGTGCTGAGAGTTGTTGTCAATCTGCTTCACATCTCATGGGATCAGAAATGTTGTAATAGTGAGGCTGAAACTCATCCGTCAGTCAACACTGAGACTTTCTGAGGATCAATTACAACAAAAAAGTTAACAATGTCATTGATTTAAACTCTGAAATAGTCATTTTATACATTTAATTTTTCCTTTCAAAGAAAAAAAAATATAATCATAAAAAGTAAAAGGACGGCCATTTGATGATAATTTATACTGGAAATGTCATAGTTATACACAAAATAACTGTTGTATTATCATTCTTTATGGTTTAATTTTACAAAATAGATTCTGTTTCATCAGGTAGGAAAAGAAATTAGGATTATTGATGCTCTAACTTCAGTCTCCTTTTTTTATCTTCTTTATTTTTTGATTAAACAGTTTTGCAACAACTTAGAAACGCGAGAACAGATTAAACCAAAGCATCTTTACTCCTTTTTTTTAAGCAAATACATGCATTTTTAGACTAAAAAAATGACACCAGATAAGGTCCAATTTTGTGAAGATTACTGAAGAATTTTTCACTCTTTTTGTGGTCCATTTTCACATGTCTCTCCTAAAAATCAAACCCTCTGTAGTTTGTACAACTTCTGATGCTTAGTGGTAATGAGGATGATAAATGTTTAAAAATGATAAAAATGTTTGCCTGAGGAAAGCGCCTAAAGTGTGTAGTGAGAGATTTTACTGCCTTAAAACATCTATAATCCTATTTTGTAGGTTTCACCTATCGCGGGTTATTAGGACATAAATCCTGTGGTAAATGAGGGAAGACTGTCTGGCTTAAAATGCATTAATATCATTCATCTGTGTTCACTCTGGAGTCCACTTGCAATGAGAATGGAAACATTTGGGTGAAAATATACATGTACCTTGGCTCTAATATATCAATCTTCCTCCGTCTTCTACACAAGTATAATCAAAAATAAAGCTTAGCCTCAAATACAGAAGAGGTTTATACAAATGTATACCTCATGTGTCTGAAGCTACAAACTCCTAACAGTAACAAGAGCCCCTCAGCTCTTATCTGTTGACTCAACTGTTGAACAAGATAAATATTAACAAAAAAAGAACAAAAGTCTCTTTGTATCCGACCCCCTCCAGTCGTACGCCTGCAAGCAAATGACTCCAATAAGGTGAAATTGTTTCTTTTTTGTTATTTTACCAGGGAGCCATGGCTGCAACGTACTCGGCGTTGAGTCAGAAGACCAGTCAGCCGGTGTTGGAGCCCGTGGCAGCGTCCAGTTTAGCCCAGAGACGCAGCATGAAGAAACTCACCTCAACAGACATGTAGACGCACGTCGCTCTCCCTCCAGTTTTGGCCTCGTACCTCCAGACTCGGAAACGCCAACCAACGCGCATGCACACTCAACCCCAAGTCTCGGCCAGTCCAAACTACTGTCTGCCTTTCCGGAGTATTTATTTAAGAATCTACCATCAGCGCCCCACACCCCCCCACACACTCTCAGACAGACGGAAAGAAGCCGGAAACTCACATATCTGTTACTGCTGGGAAGTTGACTTGTATTTATTTCCAGAGCTTTCATATGCACTCGCCCTCTTCGCCTTTCATTCTTTCTTCCTGGGTTTGTTGGAAGAAACACACCAGCTGATGTTCTCCTTCACTGTGATTGGCTGATTTGAAGCTGCTTTAGTAAACTGTGTCCCATTCCCCCACTGCTCTTCATCTTCGCCATCCTCCCACTCCGTTTGTATCTTTTGAATTTCTTTTCTTCAGGATTGTTGCTGTTCTTGAGTGCCGGCGAAATGTATCAACCGAAGAGCGTTTCAAATGAAAAAACAACTAAATTTAAGTTTTGTTGCAGATTGAAGCTATTTCTCAGGATCAGAATCATTAACCAGCACTTTGGGAGCCACCATGCATGTTTGATCAGAACCCGTTTCCTCTCCATGCACATTTTTTTACCCACATTTTTTTTTTGTGAAACTTAGTGAATAAAAAAAGTTACACAAGCTGCAGAAAAGCTCACGCCAAGAACCTTAGAGCGGAAAAAATGTGCTAATGTTCGCAGAATGTGTTTACAAAATAAAATAAAAATCCGATAAATGTTGGTGTTGATAGTTCTGAAGATGAGCAGCATGTGGGGGAGCAGTAGGGATTCTCTCTGGGAGCTGGACACAAGGTCAAACCAGAGATGCTGAATTATAGAAAATATTTCCATGGATATCTCTTAAAAAAGACATTGTTGAAACTGTATAATATTGTATTTATTTCATTTGATTTTTAAAATTCTATTTTTCTTTCAAGTTCTGTATATATTGACATTAAAGATCATTATTGACATGCACAAGCTGTGGGTTTTTATGTCATTAAAGGTGTTTTCTGTTTTTATTGAACAAAACAAAATCAAGGTGGAAATTCTTCACTTGAATTATAGCTTTAAAATTACTTCATGGATTCTCCTTTGTGGATTGTTTAGGAACTGAGTTGTTGAGTTAAGTCTGCAGTTCTATCCATATTTTAACATACTAGTTTAATTCACGGGGGGATTAAAAATATCTGTCAACATTTACAGGTTTTCTCTCTAAAATAGAGAGGAAAGGTCTGTAATGTTCATCAAAAATTTCAACTGTGAAAGAATTTCAAAAATATTTTAAACCAATTTGTGTGCACATTTTTCCCCCATATTTAATATACACTGCTCGCAAAAATTAAAGGATCACTTTTTTTATGGGGCCTGGCATGAATTGACTTAAACCTGTCTGATAATTTTCTTGTTGGTTAAGTAGCTGAGGGGCTAATTAATCAATTTCAGCTGTTTTGGTGTTCATGGAATTAACAACAGGTGCACTTCAGTGGCAACAATTAGAAAACCCTCCAAACAGGACTGGTGTTACATGTGGAGGTCATTTCAAGTTTCTCCCTCTTGATCTTTTTTGGCTGGTTTTCCACTCGTGCAGATTTTGGCTTGATAATTATCTCTACTGGCAGTATGAGGAGATTCCTTAACCCTACAGAGTTTGGTGGTGGGTCAGTGATGGTCTGGGGAGGCATATCCATGGAGGGACGCACATACCTCTACTGCCTATGAAATGGTGCTCTGACTGCCATAAGGTATCCAGATGAAATCCTTGAACCCATTGTCAGACCCTACGCTGGTGCAGTAGGTCCTGGTTTCCTCCTAATGCACCACAATGCCCGGCCTCACGTGTCAAGAGTATGCAGGCAGTACCTGGAGGATGAAGGAATTGAAACAATTGAATGGCCTTCACCATCCCCTGACTTAAACCCAATAGAACATCTCTGGGATATTATGTTTGGGACCGCCAGGTTGCTCCTCAGACTGTACAACAGCTCAGAGATGCCCTCACACAGATCTGGGAGGAAATGCCACAAGACACCATCGGTTGCCTCATTAGGACCATGCCGCCACGTTGTCAAGCATGCATACAAGCTGGTGGGGGCCACACAAGATACCGAAAAGCATTTTGAGTTGCAGAAATTAAGTTTTTGGAAAAAAGGAGTAGCCTGCTACATCTTCATTTGACTCTGATTTGATGGTGTCTAGACAATTGAGTGTCTGTAGGCTGAAAACTTTTATTTCCATTAAAAGACCCTTTGTTCCCAAGACACTGCCCTGTCGTTATTTCTACATCGACAGGGCAACAGATACATACAATGTGTTTTCCAATATATACCCTATATTTCCACTATACAACATGACAAAATGTAATAAAATGAAATATGTATATACATGCACAGAAATTCTATTTCTAATACATTTGAAAACTCATTTAAATCCATTTCACTTTGATTTTTAAACCTGGGGTGCAAAGCTTCATAGTTTCAACTGAGCAACCCATTCTGTCCACAACCTTTGATGAAAGAGCAACGTGCAGGATTTGCAATCACCACTAGGTGATGCTAATGTCCATTGCATAATCTGTTATTTTTGAGCTGGTGTGGTGAAGTCAGCTTGTGTCCCATCTTTATGTTAATGATCCGTCTTCCTCGTTTCCATTTTGTCGGTCCAGCACCCACACCCCTCCAGTCCCCTAAGAATATGAGCCCCCTCTCTTATCTGTGTGTGTGCACGTGTGTGTGTGCATGTGTGTGTTTTCATGACCAGACAGCAGAGAATGTGGATCTGGGCAGGAAAGCAGATGGGTTGTGGCTTGAGGACCACTCCCATCAATGCGCACACACGGACACACGCCCCAGCCCGGGGACCAGCTGTTGTCCTTTTCCAGGGACCGTCTGAGCATGTGCACCTCTTCCTCCCGTGGATTAGATGAATTCTGGAGTCAGCCCGGGAGCTGAGAGGTAAACAGTGGGGCTAATTGCTTTGACATACTGCTCTTTGTTTTGCCCTCCTGGTGCTAATCAACCACTCGGCTAATAAGTCTGCCTGGCATGGAAAACGGCACTCTGTTTATACTGGGAGAAAGCACGGAGCTCTGCAGTCATATTTGCAGGCCACACTTACTCATGGCTCCAAGTTCCTCCACCACTGCTGTGGCTGGGTAGCGCCCCGCTCAGGTGCGAGTCTATTTATCCTCATTAACAAGCGTCTCCCTAAAGTCAGCCAATTAACACGCTGCTTCTAATGAAGCCATTAGCTGTCAGATGAGGTAGATGCAGTGCTTGTCATTGGTCCACTGTGTGCGTGGAGCCACTCTTGCTGCTAATAAAAGCAAGAGAATTAATGGAGTGAGCGTGTGTGATAATGATTTAATGTGGAACAAGCAGGACGAGTAGTGATCGGCCCTCTGTCTCAAATGAAGATATCAGACACAGTGATTTATTAGCTGTGTGTCGTAAACAGTCCTGTCCCACAAGCACTGTGTGAGTGTGTGTGTCTTTATACCCTTGTGGGGACCATGACCTGACAGCACACCCACCATCGGGGACTTTCCGTAAATCTTGGGACCAAATGGGAATACTTACATAAAAAGGTGGAATATTCGGGAGTACTTGGATTAAATAGCTGAAGGACATAAAGAAATTGTACTCTTTCATTTGGTTTGGTTGTACTTTCACCAGCAGAGGCAGAGCGGTTGACCTCTGATCAGAAGATTACAGGTTCAGTTCCCACTTTGCTCGCCCATGTGTTGAAATGTCCTTGGGCAAGACACTGTACCCCACATTGCTCCTGGTGGTTATAGGTAGTTGCCAGTGTTGTTCTATGGCCACACCCCCCTCGGGAACATGCGTTCAAGCAACCACTTTCAAAGAAAAGTCAATGTATATGCGTGTTTCAGGCTCCTATGCATTCAAACATCACCACTTACCATACATTTTTAAACCTCATGCTATCTTATGGGGTCTACATAACCCCAGCCTTACTTTGGCGTGTTATTCCAAATGTGGATAGGATTTCATGTTGCCATGGACACCAGTGAAAATCATAAATCCTTGAAAAAAAAAAGTTCAGTGCACTGTTTTGTGGGGTCCAGATGAACCCACTCCCAACGTCAACATACATAGGATAGCACAAGGGTTTAGATCAATTCAGACTCAACGTCCATTGAATCTGCATTGAAAACATTGACTGTATGTAGAACTGGACAGAGCAGCTGTGATGTCACAAGAGAAAATCTCTTACCTTTGGCTCCAACGAACTTAAACAGGTTTTCCACGATCCAGACACCACCATTTGGATCCAGAGGACAGTGATAGGTCTGAGTCAACGTTTGACCACTGTCATCAATCATGAGTAGGCTAGTTCAGGCCACACCCCTTCCACTGAAAGCGACTTGGGAAAATCTGTCCAACGTTAAAGGTGGGGGCCAGCAGACACCGCATCCTTTTACCGAGGCATCTGATTGGTTAGTTTATAACTTAATTAATTTGCAACAAGAGAAAAATGGTTAACAAATAGAATTAGCAAGAAGATGTTAAGAAAAAAGGCATCAAAGCAAGAATGTATCTGACTGATACTATGACAGAGTAATAGCTGTTTATTTCTCCGTAGAAGTCTATGGGATGTTGGTTCTTGGAACCAGCTGGTACTTCTTATTTGGAATACGACAGTCCAGCGTGAACACCATATTCTAAAAGACCGTTCTTGAACATTAGCAGAACTGTCATCAGTGTGTGAATTTGTGTGTTTATTGGTGATTGGAACTGTGAATCTAAAATACTCTGGATCTTGAAGCAACATCTAAAAGTGAGTAAGTGTGCACCATTTTCAGGAGTGGACTATCCATATCTCAGTGTGAGATCCAACTCTATTTCCTTTACTTGTTTCTCTTCAACTTCATTTTTGCATGCCATGAAAGAAAATAAATAAATAAATAAAAACAGGCCACAGTATAACACAAGCACAATTACTAATATAATATAAAAATGAAAATGTGTTGTTAAATGTGCTCCGAGGAAGTAAAATTGAAAGACGACTTGTTTTTTATCTTAGCATTTTTTAATACTTTTATCATATCCTGGTCAAAGCTTGTTTAAGGACAGGTCCCGGGTTTGAATCCCGGACGAGCCCCTAAGTTGTAACGACCACCTCAAATAAAAGTCATGACACACACGATGCAGACTGGGTAAGGGTTAACCAAAGGATTATTTTAGCATATATCTAACACAAATTAATCTGTAAATAACAGTAGATGGGTTGGAAAGGCTGGATCTTCATCTGTCAGGTGGGAGAGAGCGACGCCATGACTCCCAGGAGCTTTTATACCTTCTGTGGGACTGGCCCGGTCCGCCCAAAGGGTGGTGACTCCAACTCAACCAGGACCTGCAAACAAAAAGGGGAAACACACACAGAGACACACATGCCTGGAAGAGGGGGAGACTGGGGTTGTAACACAAGCAATACCAGCCTAAATCAAGAGGAATTAGAACAGGAGTGTCCAGAGTCAGTCCTTGAGGGCTGGTTTTCCAGAAATCCTTCCTTATCTACTGCTGATTACCTGGATCAGGTGTGTTTGGCCAATAAGGGACTTCAATGACAGGTTGGTTGGAAAACATGTAGGACACTGGCCCTCGAGGACCGACTTTGGACACCCATGAACTAGAACGATCTGATTTCTAGGCGATCTGGTTTGCTTCCTTTCTATCCTCATTTTGACTTTGTTCACTGATCCATCCTAGAGTTAAGACACTCTAAGACCAGAACAGTCCAATGTAGCTGGTTCATTTGGGTTTGGAATGCCCAA
This sequence comes from Oryzias melastigma, assembly GCF_002922805.2. Classification (NCBI taxonomy): domain Eukaryota; kingdom Metazoa; phylum Chordata; class Actinopteri; order Beloniformes; family Adrianichthyidae; genus Oryzias; species Oryzias melastigma. Next base: position 21,657,508 of record NC_050521.1, read on the forward strand.
AATGAACTCCAATCAGAATGACGAAAGTCAAGAAAATGAAAACTTGGCAAGTGTATTCAAAGCAATAATATTGTTGTTAAGTTCATGAGACATATTCAGATTTTTCTTGATTTGTTCTTTTTAGATCCGAGGTACGAATTTTAGATTTTCTCACATTCGAAACACTCTGTAATATTTGTTGAATTGCACAAGGATTCATGCGCATGCATCCTACCTTTTTCAGATGGACCAAGGTCGAGTTTGAGGTTATGCGTAACCCTTTAACGCCAGAGCCGTCGCCGGTGAAGGCAAAATACCACATTCTTGAACCGTTTACACAATTAATGTTATGCTGAAAAAAGTGGTTTTGCACTGATATGCAACACTTTATGTCGGGGTGTCAAACTCAATCACACAGGAGGCCAAAATCCAAAACACACTTTAGGTCGCGGGCCGAACAGGATAAACATTTGTTAAACACTCTAAAACTACATTTTTAAAACTTTAAAAAGATAACTTTTTAGCATAATTATGAACTAAATATATAGCATTACCAGGGATAATGCTAGTGGGAATGCTGTAAGTTGAATTTGGCCGCTGAAAACGCTCGTGCTGATAGCTGAAGATGCTGAAATTGATAACTAAAAACACTGAAGCTGAAAATGCTGAAGCTGATAGGCAGCTAAAATATTAGCTAAATTTCAAATTAGCCTAAAAAAAGGAAAAAAATGGGTTAGCCAAAACAACTAGCATATAGCTGAAATATTAGCTAAAAATTCGTAGTAAATGCCAAAATAGTCAAAAAGCTAGCAGAATACAAATTTTTAAAACTTCAAAACCATAACTTTATAACATAATTATGAACTAGATCTGTAGTTTTGCATGCAGTAATGCTAGTGGGGTTGCTTTAAGCTGCATTTGACCGCTGAAAATGCTTGTGCTTATAGCTGAAGATGCTGAAATTGATAGCTAAAAACACTGAGACTGATAACTGAAAATGCTGAAGCTGATAGGCAGCTAACATATTGCCAAATTAGCCTTAAAAGCTGAAAAAAAAATTAGCCAAAACAACTAGCATGTAGCTGAAATATTAGCTAAACTCTAAAATAACCAAAAAAAAATCTTAGTAAATGCCAAAATAGTACAAAAACCTAGAGGAATACCCATTTTTAAAACTTTAAAACTTTACATTTTAAACATATTTATAAATAATAAAAATGCAGGGATATTATTCCAGAATAAATCAACTTAAACCTTAAATAACTTTCAATATTTTACTCTCTATAAAAAAATATTTCGTCCAAATTATACCATTTAAAAATAAACGCAAGATAACATCGGGCCATTAATAACAATAAAATAAAAAGATCTGGAGGGCCGGATCCGGCCCCCGAGCCTTGACTTTGACACATGCTTTACGTCATCATGGCACAAAGAGGCTTTTCTCCAAGAAAGAATCAGTTGGTTATGTAAACACCTCAGTACTGTGTTTCTCCGCTTCAGAATTAATTGGAAATACGTCAATTAGGCGAACAGTTGAAGAGTTACTTTAAGTCAAAGGACGTCAAACCTTTCAAACAAAGTGGATTATCTGACCAAACAAACTTTGGTCTGGAGGAATCTGTCCGGGTGTGAACGGAGCCTAACGGCGGTTAAAGTTAGCCAGCCTAAAGCAGATGTGTGCGTCTGCAGTTTAGCAGACGCGCTTGTAGTCTGGTGACAGATTTTCTCTTAACATGCTAGTATGAAATATGACCTCTTAATTGTCAGCATGCAGTCATGTGTGACCACCTAACATGGCAGCCTCAAAATAACAAACTGTAGTTGTCACTTTATGTTCCTTAATGGAGCAATCACGCGGCGGAGAGTTACAGCGCTGGCAAAGACACAGATGCTGCAGCATCGATGGAGACCATGGAGAAGATCACACTCTTCACGACATTTAATGCTACTATTTATATTTAAAATCTTTAAAAAGGTGATGTCAAGTTTACGTAGTCGACTGTTTTCCAAGAATATAGCTCACTTCTCGACTTAAATTCTGACAGCAGATATGAAGAGTTTCATTTGCTTCATTTCCTTCCATGAAGATTTCCACATTGGGTTCAGTTGCTCAGATGTCTCCCGCCGCCCCACCCCACCCCCCAGCTTTAAAGCTGCCCAGCCCTGTCAGGGGATGCCAGAGCTGAGGATGTGAAATTGATTTTAGGTTACACGATTAATCCTATTTCGGATTGCTCTGTCTTCTCCTTTCTTCTCTGACACCTCCTCCCCTCCTTTTTTTTTTCTTTTTCTCTCGCACAGCTTCCTGCTCTCGTTTTCTCTCCAGCTACAGTTGATTTGGAGCCAACTGTCCTCTAATGCATTATCAATACTGAGAGTGGTCCTCTGCCCTCAGGTGATCACTTATCAAGTGTGGTCACTGTGAAGGAGCAGCAATACCCTTCAGACGCCATGAGAATAAACACTGCTAATATGGAGGCAATCACAGGGAAAAAATAAACAAAATATACAAAATTAATGTCAAGAAAATCTTATTTTTAATTACATTCTAAATTTAACAATGTATTTTTAATTAGTGTTTTTTATAACAAACATTTTGCATGTATATTTCTATATTTTCATTAATATTTCTTGTGTTTTTTTTTTACAAATATTTGCTGTTTTTCTTGTTATTTTAACCCTTAACAAAATGTTTTACTCATATACAATTTAATACTTATATATGACATATTTTGGTGTCTTATCTTTAAGATCGATTGTTTTAAGCATAAAAAATATAAACGTTTAATTTAAATTAAAAAAAAAAGAAATCTTCACGTTGATAATCCTTTTATCTAAAACTCCAAATGTTTGGGAAATATTTAATTTCATAGCAAATATTATTTTTTAGAACACATTTTTGGGATATTTTCCCTTCTTTTGGGATATAATCTTATTTGTAAAGCAAAATTAGTAATTGCTAGAAAAATTATAACATTTAAATGGGAAAATATAAAACACCAACAATAAATCACCGGAAAAACAAAGTAAAACAAATATACTTGATGGAAAAGAGTAAAAGATTATTTTTAAATGTCTACTTTAGAGGTTGTTCATTATTTTAATATATATTCAAATTAAATAAACTTATAAAGATATTGCTAAATATGGATACCCGAGGTCTTTATAGATTAATTCCAACTCACTTCATTGATTGTTTAATCATTTATTTTTTTTCTTTCCTTGTTTTTAAAGAACTGAAAGTGTTTTTAATTTTTACTCTATTTGTTTTTGTTTTGTTATGTTGGTTGATTTAAAACCTAACAATCAAAAAATAAATAACAAAAATAAAATGTATATAATTCTAGTTTATTTAATTGTTTTTACTGTTATGTTGGAGTGTTATATTTTTTAAATTTATAATTGTTAAAAGTTCGTTCCAGAACATGTTGAAGCTTTTGAGTTTCGGTTTAAAAAATGACTGAATTTAAGTGCATTGAGGCCCAAATGGATCCTTTTCTGAAAGTGTGAGTAGTAGTAATGGGATGGACGGTTTTAGGGTGAATTGGTTCAAAAAGAATAATTCCAGTCCAACTGTCTCATGTGAGGTTTCTGTTTGTGAGAAGCAAACAAACGCTTGATGTTGGCCGTGTCAAAATATAGTGGGACTTTCAGTGTCCTCTGTGTGACCTGATGCAGCAAATAGTCCTATCCTGTTGTTTTGGATTATTTTATAGAGGAAAAAATGAAGAAAAAAAACATTTTGGGGGTTAATTTCTACAAAAATTGTTGCTGTTTGAGTCTCTTCTTCTTTTACTTTGTTGTTTCTGATAAACTGATTTACAAGTTCAGATGTTTGATAGAAAATGAGAAAATCTGAAGTATTATTTGGACATAAACTGAAATCTTCTGTCTTCCCTGACCTTCAAAGGCTTTTTAAACCGCTGAGGTATTTTGTGATCCACTCCAAACATGTGCTCGGATGGCGCTCGACTCTTTCCACTCCGATTTGTGTGAGGATGCAGAAGAGCTCCTCCGCTTTTGTTTTCCTCCATCCCAAAGAAATCAGGGATTATTTCAGACCCAAATAGATGGATGGAATCAATCAGCCGTGATTTTACTTCCCTGTTCTCCAACATAACCGCCCTCTTTCACCTCCACCCTCCCTTTTTCCCCTCTGTCTCCCCCACCCCCCTCTCGGGGTTGCAGACTGAGGAGATGCATAAATTCAGACACATTAGTATTCCAGTCAGGCTCTCCACTGCGAGGCAAGGCCTAGCACCCTTCCGCCTCTCCTCCTCCTCCTCCTCCTCCTCCTTCGCTTCCTTCGCCCTCCCTCCTTCCCCGGATCTATTTCTGAATGATGCCAGCAGAGCTGCATCCACACTTATTTCAATCCAGAAATGATTCTCAGGCTCCACATTTATTTGTTTGTGTATCTTCTGTCTATTTCACCCCAATTATGCACAGCTGTAGTCTTTGAAATGAAATTCATCTGCTCTTGATTGTGTGTCAGTGTGTGTGTGTCATTGTGTTTTTTGCTGTCAGGCCCAGCAGCCCGGGCGATAAATCACGCATGTCTGATTGAGGAGGGCAGAGGGCCCGGACAATAACATTTCAGTGGAGAAAGCGCCTCAGTGTTGCTGTGATCCGCAGAGATCCCGCTGAACCGCTGGACGTTTTACAGCTGCCTTCTGACTCCAAGCATTTATTTATTCAATAAAAATATATATTTTTAATTAAAAATCTAAAATAAATTCAATAAACTAAATTTTTAAATCTAATTTGAAATTTAATAATTTTACAAACATCAATTTCTCTTTTAAACAGAGAAAAAACATTTTATTACAACATACATTTTTATTATTATTAATATTATTTTCAAAACAATACAAGCTTTATAGTGAAAATAAATAATTGCTGTCATTGTAATTTGGAATAAAACTGCTCAAACATTTCAATCATTATGGAAAATATGTTGTGTGTTTTTATTTGTTTGTTTCCTGCTTTTATTTTTTAAACATCACTAATTAAGTGCATGAATAACTAACAGCAAGTGTTTAAATTAACCATTTCAAAAGGGTAATAATATATAAAAACTGTACAATATTGGAAAAAATACGAAGTAAACAAAAACAAAACCAGGAATATTTGTGATTATAAAATTTTGTTTGATATTGAGCGTACATTAAAATTATAGGCAGGTCTTTTCTAGTTCTCTGGATCAAAGTCCACACAGTTTATATGGTCGAAAGTCAGGAGAATTAAAAAGGAAGCTGGAACTTTGCGCGCGTTCTTCAGAAGCTACAAACAAGAAGATGGAGGAAGAAAAAAAATCTTCCAAGTGCTTTAATGTCGTAAAAGAAAAAAAAAATGTTTGGGAGAGCTCCTGGAGCTGCAACAAATCAATTAGGAAGAGGGATGTGAGCTTCAGTCCCGGCTTCTTCAGGAGACAAACAGAAGGCGCTGGAAGGTAAAATTTTTAGGCACATTTTTTTTTAAATCCACGATGTAGAAAAGAGTGAGTTTAGAAAAATGCCCCCGTGACTGAGAGAAGGCTGAGCAGGTGTCTCTGCTGGGATCCAGAGCGGGAGGCGTCTGGAGGAGTCCGTGCCGGCGCCGGGACGGGAGGCGCGCGGCTGGGAAGAGGCCAGCGCGCGCCTTTGCGCTCGCGGGAGTCCCCCCGCGCCTCCGGTCAGAGATCGTGGCACGAGGACGCGTCCCCCCCGCTGTGAGAATAGGGTCCCTCGTGCGAGGGAGGCGGCGGAGGCTCCCCCGGCGGCGTCATGCGCTTCTCCTTCTGCCTGCGGTTGCAGAACCACACGCGCACCACCTCCTTCTCCAGCTGCAGCGTGTCCGCCAGCGAGGAGATCTCCTGCGCGGACGGCTTTGGACACTTGAGAAAGTGCGTCTCCAGAACTCCCTTCACGCTGACCTCGATGGACGTCCTCTTCTTCCTCTTCCTCCCCTGAGCTGCTATCTTGTCTATACTGCTGGAGCTGCCCGTGGAGGAGTCCGCCTCCTCCAGCCACTTGTTCAGCAGCGGCTTCAGTTTGCACATGTTCTTAAAGCTCAGCTGCAGCGCCTCGAACCTGCAGATGGTGGTTTGGGAAAAGACGTTACCGTACAGCGTGCCCAGAGCCAGCCCCACGTCCGCCTGCGTGAAGCCCAGCTTGATCCGCCGCTGCTTGAACTGCTTGGCAAAGTGCTCCAACTCGTCCGAGGTCGGCGTCTCCTCGTCGGAGTGGTCGTGGCAGTGGTGCCCGCCCAGGTCGCTGTGCTCGGGGCTGAGCGTGTCCCTGAGGCCCGGGTGCATGCCTTGGCCCTGCGGGTTGGGCGGGGGGGTGAGCCCGCCGTGGTCCAGCATGCCGTTGACAGTGAAGCCCGTCTGGGAGTAGATGTTGATCTGCTGCCCGCTGGTGATGGAGGAGTTGTGGGACACCGGAGTCCCCCAGCCGCCCGGGTGGCTGTTGTGGTGGGGGGAATGATGCGCGACGTGCGGGGAGCGGTGGTGGATGATGCCGAGCTGCAGGTCCTCCCGGCCCGGCTTGACGTCCTGCTGCTCCATGGAGGTCGACCAGGGGCTGCCCTCCGACAGGCTGGTCGCCCACTGGTGCCCGAGGGGGTGCCCGTTGCTCTGGACGCTCTGCAGGTAGTCACTCTGGAGGAGTTTCTGGTGCCCTCTGTACGGACTCGCAGGCTGCATGGCCTGGCTGTCCGCGTGGATCATGGAGCTGGAGCTGAGCAGGGTGTAGGGGCTGGAGGCAGCTGTGGCCATGCTGGCTGCTCAACCCCACCAATGCTACTGAAGAGAGGCAGCAGCTCAGCCTCTGACATCTCCCCCTCTCCCAGCGCTTGGCAGCTGCCTGGCACTGACTGACAGCGCGCGCCACCACTCACACTCCTACCGGGGACACGTTTCCACCAATGACGGCGCAGAGATCGGGACGTCCTCCTTTGAAAGCGGAGCAGTCGAACCGGAAGTGTGTGTGTCGCAGGGTCCTGGTCCATTGGGTCTGGCTGCGGAGTGATGGGAGCGCAGAGCGCAGTTCCTGTTTATTAATTAAAGTTTCCAACTGATTTACGCGCGGGTTTATTGCTGCTCCTGTCACCCTTGAGCGCGTGCGGAGAAAGAGATTAAAGCGCGGTGGCATTTCATAGACGTGCCAGCACTTAAATTACAGGAGTACAATCAAACTAAAAGCAGTTCTTGCTCCTAATGATTAACTTAAGAGAAATTTCCTCAGGTGTTTGTGGAAAGACGCGCGTTTTACGCACGATGATTTACGCACGGCAATTTACGCACAGCTCATTTTTAAACCTTAATCACTGGAGGAAAACAACACAGTAAAACAGCAATTTAGTCTATAAAACAAGACTTCTCCAAATACCATAAAAATTACAAGAATCCAATAAATGCACAAAGAAAAATACATTTAAACTTAATTTAATTCATTTTCTGTTTTCTGTTTTGGGCACACTGCGGCACTATTTTGAACCCAAACCCTCTCCTCCCTCCCTCAGTTATTCCACAGCCATCGTGGGTTGAAAAATAACCACATCTCGAAGCGAACTTTGCTGCGTAATTATATTTGCCATTAGAAGGCTGCGTCACAGTCCCCTTATTGGTTTGAAACTCCATTAAACATATTGCTCCAGCTCCCCGGGTTAAGCTTGATTTAAATTTGCATACATTTTCATACATTTAGGAGAAATAAAAGAAGGCTGCAGCCACCAGAAAGTCATTAAAGAAACAGCGAGGCGAGCTTTAAAACGGAGCCGCGGACAGCGGAGGGGGAGGAAGGCCGCGGCAGGTGAGCTGACCGGAGGGATGGAGGTGCGGATTAAACCGCTGGAGGGGCTGGAGGCAGGAGAGCAGACGGGGGAGATGGGGCACATTATTTATGTTTGGAGCTGCGTTCGAATGCTTTACGCGGATGAGATTGATTGAAGGTTTGATGATCTGCGGTTTGTTGCTCCACTTCCCCACTTTTGGTGAACTGGATCGCTCCTTTTGCGTCTTCGGGGGTGGAGAAAGTGATGTTTGTTGTGAAGTTGCCCCACACTGCACGGCGGCGGTGTCATATTGATTACACGCTGCGAGAAATTGATTTTGGAGAATTAATTGTCCGTTTAGAGAAGGGTCTTTTACCAAAGATTAAGTCTCTGAAAGTGTAAAAACGTGATTTTTATCATTCCTCTATAACCAGAAATAAACAATAAATAAAACGTGGCGTTTTTGTGTTGCAAAAAAATAAATAAAATGTGCGTTTTTTGTGGTGCAAGAGGGACTTTCAAATGGGGGGGTTGTGATGCTCTCCATAGTCTAAGTTTCTAAGTGTAACAGATGCTTCTCTAGAAACGCTCCTTGTGCCGATTCCCTTTTATTCACATCAACATTTTTCTGCCGTCGAGCGCGTTTCCATAGCGAGGCGAATAAAAGGCAAATCCCCGCTCCGCGCCTCCAATAAAGAGCCCATTCACAGAAATAACCCGAGCCAGCTCTGCTACACTTGCAGCACTGCGGGCTCTCTGCTACCAAAGCGCACATTACTGCTTAAAAACAAACCAACTGTAATTTCTATAATTTTATTCTTTGCTTTTTTTTTCTAGAAGCGACTGTTTCTGGTTGTTTTGCGCGGCGGCTGTGAGGGAATTTTTTACAGATTATCCTGTGACTCAGGCTGTTTACTGCTTGCTATATTTATTTATATGTGTGCAGCTGGATAAATAAACACTAAAAGGTTATAATTTTTAAAAGGGAAACAAAGGATTAAAGAAGAAACCACATTTTCTTATTGTTTAAAACAAAAAACGGCAGTTTTACCCCCTAAATTATCTACCAAAATTAACATAAATAGTAACAAATCTGTTAAATTATTTATTTAATTTTTTTCTGTTTTGGAATCTGTAAAGAAAATTGTCTCAAGGCTGCAAATTTCAACAATTAAAACGCCTCCAAATAAAATAAACATATGCGCCAAAATACGCAAAAATAAATAAAAAAATATATTTTTTTGGCATTTAATGTGACAACATGTTTTCTAGTTTGCAATATTTATTTGCTTATTTCATTTTAATGAATTTATTTGGCTTTTATTGTTTGAAGTGAAGCTGCTGCAGATAAATCTGCTGCAGAGACAGCCTTTGCCTTCAGGGCAGGACCTGTCACTTTTGGAGTCATGACCTTTGCAAACTTTCCCCCACGGAGTCCAAAAATCTCTGCTTCAGCGGGCCAACAATGACCGCTGGTTATTTATTTATCTCCTAGCAGGACAAAGGCTACTTTTTTGTGGCTTTCTGCCAATAAAAACAAACAAAAAGTCCTTTAGTTTCTTTTTAAAGCAAACGTTTTGTCCATAATTTGTCCTTTTTTCCAGTTTTCTTTTCTTTTTTTCTCCCTTTGTCAACTTTCAGTCTAAACTAAGTCGTCCTCTAAGCTTCTAGACACAAAAATCAATAGTCCATTAACCCGTGGCGTTGCTAATGAAGGACGGTGACACCATGTTCAGAGAAGCAATTTCATGTCATTTTCTCTGATAAGCTGTTGATTTTCAGGACTGCTTTTTTAACTATAGCTTTAAAAAACTAAAAGCTGTGTTTATATGTTCATCAAGACGCACAGGTGTGGGGAAAAGTACCCAGAGCGCATGCGTAAAACCGTGCGCTCAGACACGTCTTTTCTGCGCTTTGGTGACTTCACAGACATCACGTAAAAATGTGTTCCTGAAAGTCCAAAAATCAAACTATAAAAAGGATTTTTGTCCTGGTGTTATTTGGAGATGTTTGAATTTAATGTAAAATATTAGAAAAAAATTAAACCTAAAATAGCAACAATAATGTTAGAGTTGGAAATAGGGTTAAATCTCGTTTTGTAGCTGTAGATTTAAGTGTTGCTGGAATTTTATCTGAACTTTTATTCCAAAACATCCTGATTTGTGAAGTTTTAAACAACTAAAATAATAATTGCAGGGGAAAAAAAGCAAATGGGGGTCCTTAATAGATGGATAACTTTATTACTATAGATTGAACGTCCATTTGCCTCAAGAAACATAAAACAAATAAAATACTTAAGAATATAAATATAAAAAAATATAAGCATTTACAATAATACAAGTACAAAAACAATAACATAAAATTACCAAGTATCATAAACCTAAAATTCTAAAACAATTATCGACTTAAAAAACTTAAAAGATTAAAAGAGGTGACTATATAAACCTCCAAATAGGAGTCTCAAAAAGTGTGATGAGAGTTAAATTTGAAAAATCTTCCTGGTAATTTGAACAAAATACATATAACTTACTAAATCATGTAAATTCTTTTTTAGTTTTAAATACTTGAAACACCTTTGATTTTCACAGCTCCTTTACGACGACGAGGTTTCTGAAACGACATTATGAAGGGGACACTGCATGCAAAGAAAATTAAATTAAACATCGAAGGTCTTTAATATTAGCATTGAAATAATGAAACGATTTGCAGCGTAAAATCACATTTAGCCAATTTAGAGGATGAGTTCAGCTGCTGCAGGTCTGGCATTAGCCATCGTGCATCAATCAGAGCAAAAAAAAAAAAAGATTCAATACAAGCAACAGTTGGAATATTAGTTTAGATGATTTTAATATATTTATTAGAACTATTCAACAAGTTTGATGTGGCGTTTATTGTGTGCTGCAGTACAATGGAGGTTTATTATGAACTTTTCCAGCTTTTTGCTTCAAGTGGAAGCTAAACGACGGTAAGTTTGGTGCATGTTTGCATCAAGGGGTCAAACATCCTCCAATAAGTCTGGAAAGTTCGACACCTCTCCGCATCCTCATCCACTTCTTAACCCACATCCTCTGCTTTTGCCTCCTCTGCAGAGAGCTGGTGCATGGACGAGGCCTCTGATGGCGCCCGGCGTGCACACGAGAAGGACTCTGGAGCCGGAAGGAGGGCAGGCTTGTTATGAAACCCCCTCAGATGAAAATCTGATGACGGTCTTTCAAAACTCTCACTCAAAAGTCAAATGTGCTCGATGTTTAATTAATGGCCCCTGCGAGTTTCATGTAGGCTACGGCGGCAAATTCTCTGCCACAGCTAAACAACCAGCGAACACACTTTTCCCTGCGGCCCTCAAACACCCCCACACTTAGACGCACACACACACACCAGTCCTTCTGAAGGAGCAGGCGGAGTCGGCATTCGCACATCTGCATTTCAAACGCAGAGTCTCTGGGATTCATTATTAATTAGCCCACTGAGCCCTGGAGGAGCGATGCTGCCGTCGCACCAGCACAGGCGCACACAGACACACACCTCGTGACCTCTGTGCCCCCTCTACAGTTGGAGAGTCCTCACCAGCATACTGAACCGCCATCACACCCCCTGGTTTCCACCACTGCTTTAAATGATGCAGGACGAGCTGTGCCATTTAGCTCACTTCCATCGCCTCGATGAATATTACACAAGTCCTCTTTGCTTTTGTTTTCTTCAATCGGCAAGTTGTGTTTATTCAGGAGCACGTTGCCTAATGTGCAACGCCCGCCCTAACCTTCTCCAGCAGCTCACAGAGGCAGATCAGAAAGACACACAGTGGTTATGCATGAGCAAAGTCTCCAGGGTCCAAGAGAGACATCAAACGCACTGCAGCAGGAACGCTCTGTCCACAACGCCGCCAAGTCGAGGCTGCGCACTTTATGAAAATAAACACGTTGGGAGGAAGCTAACGCTCTGCCGCGAGCTCCAGCCCGATGTGCATCTCCTTTTGTCGCCCACGGCGGAATTATTATGCAGAAAGCCGAGGCAGGGATCACTCAAGAGCATCAGATTGTGGATGATTTTCAGACACACTTTGTGACTGGGTTGTGCGATGACTGCTAATATTTGAACGTCCTCCCCCCATCCTTTTTTTTTTTTTTCTCCTCAACATGGTGTTGGATTTTTAAGTGGTGATTGATAAAAGAGGCTGCAATCCCTTCTCCTTCAGCAGCTCCGTCCGTCTGTCCGGTACCTGCAGGAGGCCGATCCGTGATCTCTCAACACACATCATCACCTCGCCGGCTGGCTCGGACCCGGACTCCGAAGCTCTGGCAGTAATTTCAGCATAACAGCATAATTGAGCAGGACAATCATCACTGTCTACAAAGTCTACAGTTTAGGCCTCCCAGCGGACAGCTGTGCTGCTCATCTGTCACCTTCTATGTCTATTCAAACCGCTACGGCGTGGAAATAAAAGCCTCTCACACGCCGCCGCGTCCCTCTGAGGATCAGCGCCTCTCGAATCAATTGGATCTGATTCAGAGCCAGCGGTGGACCTCCGTGGAGAGCACACTTCCTGGTTTTGTGCAGAATGCTGAATAGGGTTGGGCGAGTTTCAGAGGGGGGAAAAGGAGCACTTCTTGACAAAACAGCGCTGCCTTTGTTGGACGTGTAAGGAAGACGCCGGAGTGATCGGCTGAATCTGCACAAATGTTGTTGCAAGTTCTCGCTCCGAAAGGGAATTCTCATCCACCCCCCCTGACTTTCAGAATGCTTCCCTCTCAGAAGAATGCACATATGATTTTTGGTTTTATACCAAACCCACCTGGAGTTTCAAATGAAAGAATAACAAATATGGGAAGCATTTAATCCAGAATAATGTGTTTGTCTAAGGACCTGTGGACTTAGGAAGGGAATGGACCCCCTCTGATGTGGTCTACTGCCAGAGTGTGAGTGGGTTGCTCTGTTTGGGTTGGATGTGAGAGATGGGTTGAAGAGTCGCTTCACCCCCTGAGGCCAGGAACTATGAGTAAAGTGGAAGAGATCCAACAAAATCTCAGGTTTCTAGTGTGTGTGTGTACATAAAGTGACAAAAAATTCAATGGAAACGAAAAGTATTTCAAGTTTTGTATTGCCTTTCAAACTTTGTTTTTGCTCTTTTCTTTCAAAAAGAAGAGATAAATGTTCTATTTCTACTTCTTCTTTGTATTTTTCCATCTGAGTTGAGAAAATAAACAGAACCTGAAAGTATTTCTATTGCACACACTGAAAGAAAATGTGCTTTACTTGTATTGTTTAACAGTTTTCGGCTGGTGAAAAACAGACCAAGATTGTGTCCAAATTCTTTCACTACTTCATGCAAAATCGAGTTTCCCAGAAGCCTCTGCAAAAAACCAGAGTGTATTGATCAATGAGAGAGACGCTAGAGACGCTACATTAGCCTGTTACCATTGTCCAAGATACGTAAAGAGCGGCGCCATATTGGACAAGTCAGCAAACAATCAAATACAGCTTAGCGGATACAGTAAAATGACCATAAAATGCTTAATTTTGATCCGATTTTACAAGGAAAACAACTCTGATCATGACAAAATTAAGACTCAGGATGTGGTGTTGACAATTTTGTACGAAGTGCAACCGATAGACGACATTTTTAACTTTTCTATGAATAAAACAATGAATTAATCGCAAACCTGGGGGAAAATTAACTGCAATTAATTGGGAATATATATATATATATTTTACAGTATTTTTTACAGTATCTGTGAACCACACATTGAAATTTACATGAAATAATTTGCCACTTTTTGTGAAAAAGTGATCTAAACCAATAAAGTATCAAGATTAAAGTACTAAAAAACAACTTAATATTTATTTATTTTGTAAATAACCAAGGTACAAGTGAGAAAAGAACCCAATGGAGTGTTTTAATCCACACTGTGGATGAGAAAGTGCTGCTCTGATTTGCATTAATAAATATTAACGCGATAGTTATAATTTGTTAATCGCGTGTTAATGCGTCAACATGCACGACCCTAAAATAAATATGTGATTCTGTCGAAAACACATTGTATGCCTAATGCATGGTTGTGATTTTATTCAGATCTGCACTAAAGATTTACACAAACTGTTAGACTCCTCGGTCTGTGTTTACAAATGGGCTGATTCCCACATGGGGCGGCAAAACGTGGTCGGAGCGGACCAGGAACAATGTGCCCCGGTTGAGGGTTACGGTCCAGATGGCGCCGCAGACAGGAGAGAGGGCATAGGTAACATTTTAGTCCACGTCTCTGGTGGAGCTGGACTCTTCTCTCTTCGCTCGCCGCTAACAAGAAAATCCTGGTTTGTTTGTTAGCGGGATTGTTAGCAGGATTGTTAGCGGGATTGTTAGCAGGATTGTTAGCGGGATTGTTAGCGGTCGTCTGGTCTGATTGGAGGTCAAGCACACATACAAATACTAAAGTCGTACTCCATAAAACAAAAATGATAGGTAGTCCTTTTCCAGAAAACATGGAAGCCATTAACTTTGAATAGACTCCAAGATCAGCCTAAATGTTCACTATTGACAGTAAACTCACTCAGATCTTCATAAAATGTTTTCTACAAGTTCTCCTTTATTAGCTGACAGTAATAATTTAGTTTTGGAAGTCACATTCTTGTTTTTTCAATTGTATCTTAGCAGTAAACAGGCACCTCGACATGTCCAATATGGCGTCTTACTTTACATAGACAAGCTAGCGTAGCAGCTCTAGCCTATGAAGCTCATTGGGGTTTATGTACATTAGATTGGCAAATGTAGACCACAATACATTATACTTTCATTTATTTTTATTGTTTAAAATCAGAACTCAGTGGATTCATAAATAGTCTGTAAAATGTTTATATTTATGAGGTTTTTGCTTTGAGAAACGAGTGTTATATTTACCATAAAACCCCCAAAATAATCAACATGGGGTCCAAATTGCTTTTAAAATCCAGGACAATATAAGGTTTTAGTAGTGAGGGACAGAATTTGGACAGTCTGTAACAAAAGTGCAAAAGAAAATACAGTTAGTACGACGGGTCAAAGTTAAACCAGAAAACAAGCAGGTGAAACGAAAGCCTCATTAGCAACAATGGCTAACCCAGACGGTCTCAGTCTGTTAGCGCTGTTAGGGCTCACATCACTTTCTAAGAAAGAACAAACAGTGTGAGGAAATAAATAAACCACTGTTCTCATTTAAAGCTCTTAATGTTTGAAATGAAAGCGTTTGTTTTCTTTAATTAACATCCTGGCTACTGTTTCTCCGTCTTCTGTGCCACACACCAGTCACATCCTTTGAAACCAATGATTTTGAATAGAATGCAATAGAAAGCCTTTTTGTCATTATACACTGTAATAGCATTTCAAAACAATTCCTTTAAATTTACACATTAGAGTTAAAGAGAATAAAAAAACATTAGTTGTCAAAAGAATTAAGCAAAGGCAATTGTAATTGACCCAATCTGGTAGAAGAAAGTTTGTGATTGGACGTCCGTTTGAAAAAAAGTTTTTGAAGTGTTTAGCTACAGGAAGTAGTGTTAATCTTATTTTTTAATCTATAACTCGTGTCATATTCTCAGATATAAAAAAGAACTGGAGTCCAACTGGCTTGGGATCAAATCCCACTTCTGACACCACTATAATGGACCGACAACTGAACAAACACTACTGGCATTACCACACACGTGGGGACTTTTAAATAGGTGGAATAATCTACAGGGCCATACCGGCACCGCTATTTTATATAATGTAAGGGATAAAGTCGACGAGGTGTTCTTTATCATAAAGGATGGGGCTGTTCCCATATGGAAAGAGATGGATATTAATACGAATTTTGGGGTCAGAAAAGACTTTCCTACTGTTGTTATGGGATAAATTTGAGTACTTTGGACCGAATGTTTTGTTTTTGCTTTGTTTTTTCTTAATTGCTCAAAATAAAAAAAATCCCCTTGTTGGTGTAAAAGTGAAGGCTGACCTCATAAAGCCAGTTTTTTGTTCTAATTTGATCTTTTATTGTGTCACAATGTCATGGATTTAAATGAAAATAACATCTTTTAAAGCAATTCTTAGGTTCAAAATATTTGATTAAAACCGATTAATTAATTACAGGTCCCAATTAATAAAAATAATCACGTGATAACTCTATATTTGATCAAATTACACTTTAACATACTGGAGATTGACTCAGGTTCTCATTCAGTCCCTAGTGGGTAAATGAGGAACTACAAGACCAAATAGAAATATCGCTCCCTAGTATCATCTCTGCTTACACTGTTTTTTAACTGAATTTATTATGACACACACATATTTTCTATAAAACACAGTTTATTTTACTCTGGTCTGGTACAAGCTTTCCCCAAATCAACGACCCACCTATCCAAAAGTTCGATACCCAGTCTTTCATGAAGGTCTCAAACAGGAGAAAAAGTCAAGATCGACCTTTTTCATAGGAACCCCCCAAAGTCTCTGCGGCTCCTCCGTGTTACAGTGACTTCAGCAGTTACATATCATAATTTCATGCTTTTAGAAATCAATTTCAACCCCAGGAACTGGCATAAATCCAACTTCCTGTCACCCAGTAGACTTTGCAGCACTTAAAGCATGACGGGATGATGATATGTTAGGATTTTTTTTTCATCTTGGACACCACATTTACTGTAATTTTGGCTCTTTCTAGTCCAAAGTGAAATATTTTCTTTTACTTATATTCTTGGTTTGTTTTGTTTTTTTGTTTTTTTTTAAGGCAGAATCCTGTGATCCATTCGTTTTATTCTGCTGATTTGGATCCAGTCTTTTAAATTGATCCAATAAGCAGATGTGGCTTTGTCTTTACCTTAGACTGCTACCATTAAAACAAAAACAACCAAAACTGCACTTTCAGATCTTTAAAATGACTTTATTGTTGTGTTTATTCCCATTGATAAACCTATAGATATGACTTTAATGATAAAACAATTATTCCCTCCAAAACTGACTGTAAAGCTCAAAAAGGTGGTTTTATCAAATTTAAAACAACAAATCTTTAAGTCATCCTTAAAATTTAGTTTGAACTGGAGGAGTTTTTGTGACCTTCATTGTCTGGTTTGTTTGAGTGTGAAAGCTTCTCTGAACTCTAAAAACTTTGGTTGTGTCTCATTATTTGGTGCACTGTAGAGTATTTGCCATTTTTTCAGGGTGTCTGAAAAAAAATTTCCAGGAAATTTCAAATTTGTCTCTGAAAAACTACTGTGCTTCTATGCTAACTAGATTAGCAAACATAGACCATCATGCATTGCATTTGAACAATTTGTCATTCGAAAAATAAAACATTTATTTAAGTTTATTTTGCATAAATGGTCCAAGTTTTCACCGCCAGAACACAGTGGACATAGTCTTCAATTGTTAATAGTCTTCAAGTTCATATGTATTAAGTTTTTATTTTGGCAATAAGGTGAGCTAAGAGTTGATATTAAAAAATAAAAAAAGATTGTATTGTACTATAAAGTCTTTTAGCGGTTAGATAGTGAGGGAATTTGGACTTTTTATTTTTGTTACATATATATGAAAAGTGTTTCATAAATAAACTTTTATTTTATGTCTGTGTCAGTCTGGTGAATGTTTTAGGGTTGTATCAATGTTTCCATCTAAAATGATAAACCAACATTTTTTTATAAGGAAAAAAATGTTTTTTCTTTTTGTTTTATCCAGTGGAACTACTAAAATTTAGTATTATTTTACTGAAAATAAAAGCATATCAAAGTGTGAGATCAAAGCCTAAACACTGCAGTGTCTACTAGGGGTGAAACAATTAATCAATGAATCGATTTGTATTCCTTTGATCCAATCAAATCCATTTATCTGAGTCACGCTTTAGCTAAAGATGCCCTGGATGGATTTTAGGTCAGTGAATCGTATCGTTTAAAATCGTATCATCAACCACAAGTTATGATACGAATCGCTATAAAGAATCGCTACACCCCTGTGGCCGTTCCAGTGGGCCAGAAGTGCCAAATCTCCCTGGTTCTCTCCGTGTCTCCTGCTCCGACTCGGTCTCCTTGGCTCTGAAAGAAGGTCTTTTTGTGGCCATGTCAGCTGTCTCAAGGGCGACCAGAACAAAGACGCTTTTCACCCCTTTGCATATCCTCATCTCATCCTTCACTCCCTCACCTCTCACTCTTTTCTCCCATATCACACACATACAGATCTAATTCGTTTAATTCCCCTTCTTCTTCTTCTTCTTCTTCTTCTTCTTCTTCTTCGCTCTGGCCTTTGGGCTGCAGCTTTACGACAGACCTGGAATATTAAAGAAATAAATCCAGTTTGTGACTCAAACTTTACAGGTGCGAGTGTGTTTGGGATTTGTCAGCGGTGTGTGCTGGTTGGACGTACATCCCGTATGTATCTGTGCCTGGCAGAGTGTGGAGGCTGGAGGAGAGGGATGCATGAAGGCAGCAGCAGCTGCTGGAGATACAGTGTCTAGAGAGCTCCCAGAGACATAGAGGACAACAGAGGATGCCTCCTTGGCCGACTGAGTGGAAGGGAGGGGACAGTGGAGCATAACAAACAGGATCCACCTTTCTGCTTGGCTAATTTTCCCCATTAAAACAACCCAGCAGGAGCCTCAGCAGTCCACCAGCTGGAACAGAGGTTATTTCAGTGCCTGTCTTTCAGCGAGATGTGTTGCCACTGCGGTTAAGGGAAGCATAAAGATCCTCTTCAATACACTGATATTAATTTCCTTTTTTTCCGCATTTCCACCCCACATTTTTTTTTTTTGTCTAGTATGTCCCCCACCACTGTTATCGACGCCTACATTTGCCCCGTCATCTCTTTATGTAGCTAAAGTCATCAGCCCTCCTCTAGTCAGATCCTAAACTAATCCCCAACCCTGCTACTTTGACAAGAAAATCCCCGATTTTGATGCATGCACACACATCTCTTTCAGCCCCTGGCCACACACCCCGCCTCACTTTATCCCTCTGTGTACCTGGGCACAGCATCACCAAAGTCTCTTTACCTTTTCCCCGACGCGTGCTTCTCTTCGAACCGTTTTGTCTTCTGTTTCGTCAATCGGAACTGCAAAGAAATTTGTCGAAACGCAATGTTTGCCCGCGAATAATCAGTGTAGCAGAGGCTGTTGGGGAAACGTTAACTGAAATTTGTTACTGTCCATTTGCTCTGCCAAAACATAATCAGCTGGCAAATATTTATCATTTAAAGGGAAATATTTACGGCCACTGAGGCAAAGCGGCGATAATGTCTCACTGGATGATTATAGCTGTAGATGACAAATATTTTATTCTATTGACTAACAGGCTGATTTTTTTATTTTTTTTTAAGATTTGAGAAATCCACGTCTTTAAATATTATAAAATAAGTTTGTTATTTTGAAAGACAAAGTTTGGAATTGGCATTTCCAGATAACAAAAGTAAAGCAGTAAATCTGACAACACTTTTTAGAAATAGTGTGTACACCCCCAAAAAAATCCAGTTTTAAAAGCATTTTTTCTCTTCTGAGAAAAATCAAGACTGAAAAATGTTCAGAAATATACCCATTTGTTAGCTAAGCATCCATAAACACACCTGCAATTCATAAATCAGTAATACAGTTAGTGTGAGGATGAGGTCAGTTTTATTTTTGATGTGTAAACAGTGAAAAAGTACAGTTCATGTGCATAAAATGTTGTCACGTGAAAAGCAAGACTAAGTCTTTTTCTATATGTTACTCCAAAATACAATGCTCTTTTTTGAGTAAGAATGATTAATCTAATGTAGTTTTCTGTGAATGATGCACTATATTATCAAAAGTATTGGTTCATCCATCCAAATGATCAGAATCAGGTGTCCTGATCACATGGTCTGGCCACAGGTGTATAAAATCAAGCCGTCATCTGTTTTAAGACACATTTGTGAAAGAATGTTCCACTCTTCATGAATTCCAGCGAGGAACTGTCATAGGACGCCACCTGAGCAAGAAACCCGGTGATGAAATTTCCTGAATATTTTACAGTCGACTGTTATATTGTAACAAAATGGAAGAATTTGGGGAAAACAGCAACTCAGCCACCGAGTGGTAAACTGACAGAGAGGGGTCAGCGGATGCTGAAGTGATGTCTACAGAGCTCCAACCTTCATGTGACCTTCAGATTAGCCCCAGTACAGTATGCAGAGCGCTTCATGGAATGGGTTTCCATGTTCGAGCAGCTGCATCCAAGACATACAAGTCCAACGCCAAGAGTCGGATGGTGTAAAGCACGCCACCACTGGACTCTAGAGCAGTGGAGACGTCGTCTCTGGAGAGATGAATCACACTTTTCCATCTGGAAATCTGACGGACCAGTCTGGGTTTGGAGGTCAATGGTTCATTATAGACTGCATTGGTGGAGGAGGAATGATGGTGTGGGCTTGTTCTTCAGGCCCTTTAGTTCCATTGAAGGGGACTTTGAATACTTCAGGATACCAAGACATTTTGGACAATTCCATGCTCCCAACCTTGTAGGAACAGTTTTAGTGGTCCTTCGTCTTCCAACATGACTGTGCACCAGAGCACAAAGCAAAGACATGGAGGACAGAGTCTGGTGTGGATGAACTGGACTGACCTGAACCCCTTTGGGATGCATCCGAGAGCCAGGTCTTCTCCACCATCATCAGTGTGTGACCTCACATTCCTACAAACACACTCCTCAACCTTGTGGACAGCCTTCCTAGAAGAGTTGAAGCTGGAATAGCTGCTAAAGGTGAACCAGCATTATATTGAACTCTATGGGTTAGAAATGGGACGACACTTCAGTTCATAAAGACAGGTGAGCTTATACTGTTGGTAATATAGTGTGTATAACATTGTTTCTAAAAAAGCAACAGAAAAGTGAGCAAAAACTCAAATGAAGAAATGCTTAGTTGTCGTTTTTCCTTTATATTTCAGTTAATTTGATATTTTTAAGATAAAACGCTTCTAGCCGTTGCTCAGAGAAAGTTGTCTAGATATAGTGATTCAATTCCCAAACTACCACTTCAAGATGTCTCAAGGCAAAACACTAAACCACTAGTTGGTTTGTTGAGGTAGTATTTCACTCCATAATATGTGTGAATAGGATGATGAGAAGCAACAAAAAAGAGGTTTTGAGAACCAGAACTGTACAAGTGCCGACCATTTTCCATTTCTTCACCGAGTCTGTAGCAGACGTGTCACCAGGTGCGGCTTTGGAAAAGATTTTTCTCAAACTTGATGAGGTTTTTCTTTAAAAAGTAGGAACTTTTTGTCGTGTTAGACCCCAGATTGTTCTCAGAATTAACTGCTCTACACTCTAATTTTTTATGACAGAAAGGCTTTTTGTTTGTATATTTAGGCTTTTTGCAAAAAATGTGAAAGAATTCTGGGCGTTGACGGTGGAAGGACTTTTCTGCACTGACCAGCAAACAGCGGTCTAGCTGACCTTGGCACATGTGCGCACACATACACACACAGTGTCAGGCAAAGCTGTTAAATGGCGGCACATCAGCTCAGTAAGATAGTAAATGTGTGTTTAAACAAAGCAGAGTGACGCTTGCACGCACAACACTTAGTGGCCAGTCAATGATATAAGATTGATTTGGACCCTTTCCTTTGAGGTTTCACCAAACACACACACACACATTAAGAGGGAATATGAGTGATGTGATTCAGCACACCTCTCGGCAGCCACTCTGCTTTCCATCCTGATGCCTGAGCAGAATACTAATCACAAGATCACATTACAGAGAGCGGGAGACAGGTCTCTGCTATAGAGAGTGGAGAAGAGGCATGGAATAGCATGAATTATATCAGATAACAGAAATAAAAAGGTAGGCGGCGCAGGCTACGGCGCGGCTTGCATCGACGCCCTCCTGTGAGCAGCATGAGAATGCTGCGGGTTAGCGGTGAAAAAGTAGCGCCGGGTGTAAGTGAGAGCAAGGCTAAACAGTGGGGTTTGGATAAATGCCTCAAAGAGCAATGAGATCACAGACAAGTCCAATTCTGTCCAGCTGAATCAAAGTCACCAACTGTGGGAGGATGCTGATTGAAAAACAAAAAGATGCAATTACTTAAGTGGAGTTTAGAAAACAAACGGAGCGTGCGGCTTTGATGATAAATCTAAGGTCCTGTTTTCATTGACGTTTTTACATTTTTAGAGTTCTATGACTTTGTCAAAGCTGCCATTACAGCAGAAAAGCAAGTATGGAATTTTTGGTTCTATCAGATTCTGAATTTTCCAAACTCTTGATTTTAAATGGTCCAGAAATTTAATGGAAAAAAATGTTATAAAAAAATTAGATGGGAAAAACCAAACTATTTCTGCCTCATCAGAACAACTAAGTCAGTCTAATCTATAGCCAGCCAATCAAATAATGACACGGATGTGATGTCAGCGTCTGCTACAGTGTGGAGCTAGCTAGCGCCAGTCGGAGGTTCTGGAAGGGAAAAAGGAATGTGAGCCTTTAGAGCAAAAATACTTGATTTTTTTATGCACTATGTAACAAGTCATAGCGAACATTAAAGCAGTAACTTGCGTTCAAGCAACCACTATCTATGAAAGTCCATGAAAACTCCCCTAAACCTCAGTTTTGTGTTTCTGCATCCAAAACCTTCACATTAGCGCTTTGCTACACACTTTTTCAAGTTCATTCTTGTTGAAAGAATGAACTTTCAACTGCATGAATCTTGAAAAAATGAACTTTGATCAATCAAGGACTTGGTAGTGATGTGTGGGAGGGGCCTTTTTTCAAAACACAAAAATAGTCACAAAGGGTTTTTTTCTCTTTTTTTTAGTTTTTTGCTGAAATTTTATGACACCAAGTCTTGCATATATCAGAATTCAGCTGTGAAAGAATCTACCTGGAGCAAGACTTGCAGCACGTTGACGCCTCACAGTGAGCCTCTTCCATATGAAGGTGCAAGTAAACAGTCGAAAATCAAAAAAAGAAAAGAAACGGCTCCTCCCTGCCGCTCCCTGGTTGTACGATGCTTGTCCGGTGTGAACACTATGGGCTAAATGTCATGAAACAGCGTATAGCACACGCAAAACATGTGTGAATGTGGCTCTCTGGCTGAAGGAAAAATAAAATAGTAATTTTCAAAAATTTGGAGATTAATTATTATTGTAATATCATGCTAATGCTATTTGGCTAATTTGTTATTCACCAGGGTTTTTAGGCTAATTCAGAGTTTAGCTTCTATTTTAGCAACAGACAAACATCCATCCATCCATACATTTTCCTGACCGCTTTGTCCCTTTCGGGGTCGCGGACAGACAAACATTTTTCACTAATTTAGTTTACTGAGGAATTGTATGCTAATACGGGGTTTAGCTGATATTTAGCAAAATGCTGATGTTTTCAACTAATTTGTTATCTACTAAGGTTTTTAGGGATAATTATGGCCCGCAGCATCAGGTACTGATGGCAAGGACCATATTATTTTTACAAAAACGTCGAAAAATGAAAAAAGCCCCAAAAAGA
>NC_050521.1:21681741-21687660 GCF_002922805.2 Oryzias melastigma
TAGTGGTGCATAGTGGCTGCTTAGCAGACGAGTTCGGGTCAAAGGTCAGCGTCAAGGGCAGCGATGGTGCGTAGGGGCGGGCAGCGAGCGCGGCGTCGGTGCATATGAGTGGGCGGCGAGGGAGAGGGCGAGGTGCGAAGGAGAGGGCGGCGAGGGAGAGGGCGGCGAGGGTGAGGGCGGCGAGGGTGAGGGCGGCGAGGGTGAGGACGGGTAGCGACTGCGCGCCATCCAACGCCGCTTGCGGCTTTAATTTAAAATGTAGCTTCTATTTTGGAAACAGGCTAACTTTTTTGACTAATTTAGTTTACTGAGGAATTCTAGGCTATTTAGGAGTTCAGCTAATGATTGAGCAACGAGCTAGCTTTTTTTTTTGGAAATTTGGTTAGTAAAAATGTTCATGCTAATTGGGAGTTTAGCTAATATTTTAGCAATATGCTAACATTTTTTGATAATTGTTATCTACTGGAGTTTTTAGGATAATTTAGACTTAAGCTTCAATTTTAGAAACATGCTAACATTTTTGGCTGATTTAGTTCACCGCGGAATTTTAAGTTAATTTGGAGTTCAGCTAGTAATTAGGCAATGAGCTAGCTTTTTCTAAAAAAAAAATCAATTTTGAGCTAGGTTGTTTTGATATTTTTGCTTTTGTTCGTGCCAAGAAATAGACACAATTCACGTTTATTTAAAAAAAAAGCAAAAAGAAGGTCATGAATGCAAATCCAAATTTCTTAAAGGCTAAAGTAAGACTCTGCTTCTAGGTTTTGATCAGTAGAAAACAAGCCCAAATGGCCCTTTTACTGTCAAAGGTTGCCGACCCCTGCACTAGACAGTAAGTGAGATGAAGGCGGGTCGTACCAATTTTTTCAATCCTTCAAAAACCTGTGTACTATAGGCAAGGGGCCCTTGAGTGCTGGTAAAGCGATGAGTGCTCCATGTTGCCAGCGTGATTGAGACAGAGTGCAGTATGTGGGGGTATCCTACAGGCGTCCTACTTATGCATCACTATTTGCATGCGGCCAGTAAGGAGCCAGTACTCGCATCTCAATAAAGACTGGAGTGCTGAGGAAACGGCGTCGTGTGACAGCATCACGTGTAGGTCGTAAATGTGTGTAACTTTATGACACACTTAACTCACGTACGACAATGGTACGTTCCATTTTCATGACGTCCTTTAAGTTGGGAACTACAAGACACCTGGACTTGTTTTACGATGTGGTCACTCCATGGACCCGGACAACCCAAACACCTGCAGTACGAGGGCATGTGACTAGATTACTCATGCTTTATAGGTAGTTTCTTGTACTTTTACACAAGAACTATCTGCCTCACACAGAACAGGCTGTAACCATTGACTGTATATAGATACTGCACTGAGGGATTGTGATATCACACATACTTAGCCTTACTTCTGGCTCCAGCAAAATGAAGCCAATTCAGTCGCCACTTTTCCACGCTATTTGGAGCCAGATGAGATGAGTAAGCAGGGATTCGTCCGTGTTGGTCAGATTCAACGTTTCCATGGCAACTTATCTTATCTTCCAGGTAAAGCGGGTTTGGGAGAACCTGTCAAACATTTCCAACGTTCCAACTGGTGGCCAGCTCATACTTTTATTGAGGCATCTGATTGGTCAGTTTATAACTCGTAGAACTCACAATAATAGGATTAGCAAGAAAATGCTAAAAAGTACACTCAGTCCAGTTCTCTTATACAGTCATACAGTTCTGAATCAATCGGCCTCTGCACAAGCACTAGAACCCAGCAGCTCGGCTCCTCCGAGTTCCCCTACGACAGCCTCCATAAGCTTTTGCACGGTGGTCCATGAATGCAGATCTACATGGACTGCAGGCGTCAACACCTTCTCCAAGCCTCCTCTGAACCCTTCTGTGTCCTCCCTGCTGCCATGTGTGGGTGCACCAAGTCCTCAGCTCCATTTAAGAGGGTGCTATGTGTCAGCGTAACATCAGGACCTCAAGTTTCCCAGCAGAACACTGGAGGCTAACAAGATGATCAGGGGTTATTGGCTTCATCTGTCAGGTTCATCTGGTTTCAATACTCCAGCAGATGTGCCGAGCAGATTTTCTCCAACCACAGTTACTCCGTGTGAACTTTTTTTATGTGTATTTTTCAAAAACGGAAGCAAAAATGTTTAAATCGATTTGACAGATTAAGATTATCAAAGATGAGTGGAAAACTGAAAACTATGAAAAAGTCTGGATTATTTTTTAATAATATGTGAATAAAATGCAAGAGATCAGCTTGATGACAGAATCTTAAACTTCAGCAGGAAAAAAAAAAACAATTTAAGCTGAAAAGGCAGAAGACAACAGGATCAAATTATGATAAAACAAAACGGACACAAACTGATGAATAAAAGCTGGTGTGATGCTGACCACAAAACTAAAGACATTTGGACATGAAAATATATTTTTAAATACAGGGTATAATTTGTTTTCACATACACAGAACTTTCTCCTAGCTAGGAGGATATATGTTTTTATTATCACTTTGTGATGATTTTATTTTTTTTAGATTTGATGCTCAATTTAATTTAGTTTCCTAAATTGTTTCTCCAAATATCGCCACAATGAACCAGATATTATGAGCTATAAGGGAAGTTTAAACTTAGCTGTTAGTAAATTTATTTCATGGAGACATTTTTTTCTTTCAAATAAATGTAAATAATTAAATAATATTTATTTTTCCCGGACAGCAGTCACAAAGTGCTTTACAGGATAAGAATAAAAAACACATTTAAAAAAACGCATAAATACTGCACATTTAAAAGTACAGAAAATTCTAAAGTTTGTTTTTAAAAACATCAATGGAGTCCAATGTTTAATTGTGATGAACAGTTTTAATTAAGTTTAAATCCACTGGAATCGTACACTAATTTACTCATGTAGTATTGAGCCCATATCAATTATTTAAACAGATTTAATCTCCAACATACCAATAATTTGTCTTACTCGAGGTAGATACGTTTGTCATTGTCACGTGTACAATAAAATTTAAACTGGTTTTAGGTCAATGCATTAAAAAAAAAACAGCAAAAAAAGTATAGTTAAAATTGCAACCAACAAATAGAACTTCAAATATATATATATATATATATATATATATATATATATAAAGGAACATCAAATGTTTAGCAACTTACATCATTTGGTTATTAAAGTCACAATGTGATCATCTTTTGGTCAGTTATAAAAGCGTTTTTTTTTTTTTTCAATGATTATGCCGATTTCAGCCAAAATTTTAAAAAGTTGAGTCATTTTCTAGGACATAGTTTCTGTAGAGCGGTGAGATTTAATTTAAAAAAAACAACTTTGCCTCCAAATGACGGTAGCGGAGCGGGAGCTTTGGTTCCACCCAGAGGATTTTTTATGTCACAAATAAGATCTTTTTCAAACTACATTTTTTTATCTGCTCCTGATTCCCAAAGACTTGAAAAAGAAAGACTCAGAAATGCAGTTTTGAGCTTAAATAATCACAAAAAAGCTACAAGAACATGTTAAAAAATGCTATTTTCATCAGATTGAGTTTTTAAAAACAAATTATGACTGATTTAAACTTCTAAAAGATCCATCCATCATTAAACCCTTGTAAAAGTAATACTTCTGTGACAGTTTCAAAGTAAAAGTCTCATTTTGCGTTTTGTCGGACCGGGTTTGTAACGTTCTTGTCCTCGGCAGCAACAAGAGAAGATCTCCACCTGAGCAGAGCCTCGAGAGGGAAGCGGTAATGGAGGCATTTAGTTTGATTTACTTCTGGAAAATAATTCTTGGCTCTCTTTCTGGTGAGCAATGACTCAAATTAGAGCTCATTTCAATTTGAATCAGCGTTAAAACGGCAGTTTAGGGAGTGCATCCTCCTCTTTCCTCGGAGACGCCACTTGCGTGTACACAAGCACAATCTCACGCAGCACCCCCACTTTCCTCCTTCCCTGCACCCCCCCTTCTAACCCCATGCTGAAGCAATTACGTCCAGTGTGTGAGTCTTGTACAGGCAGTGTGAGAGTGATTGATGATGCTGTCAGCACAGAGAACATGTTTTAACGTCAGAATAATCTCCCTGCTAATATATTACATCCACTGGATAGGGTTCAATCATTGCTAATAGCACTGGTAAAGTTGGTGAGAGGAGAGCCGGCGTCTTGAGCACGTGCCTGAAAGCGTGCACGAGGATTTGTGCGTCTATCTCATTAATCAGCTGCAGAAGTAGAAGCAGACAAATCTGGCAGGGGCCAACTAATAAGCCAGTACGACAGTGCAAGGTGAAATAAGCAGCCGGCATGCAGAGAGGTGTTTACGTCTTACATAATTACTCTTTCATATCCTATAGTCTGCGAATCAAATGAGACGCCGTTATTGTGAGCGTGAGAGTCTTACCACCACTTGGTGTAATATTGTCTTATGAAATGAAAAGGCCGGGAAGAAAAGGCGCACAATGGCATGCGGCGCTTCAAAAAGAGGCGTCTAATCCACACCGTCTAATCTCCCAAATTGCTGTGACGTTTGATGGGAGAGTGACTTGGTTTTGTTGGTTTGCCACCGTGCAAATACAGTTGGGTCCTTAACTTCTGAACAAATCCATTTCTTAGCACAAGCAGGGTTGTCTACAACAGTTCTCTGCCCCGAGACGCCGCTCACTCTCTGCCTACGCTGCCTTTCTTCACCGCTTCCCCTCTTATCTACTGTTTTTATTGCTGATCCTATGCACCATCCCCCCTTTTTTTCATGGAATATAAGCAACTGGACGGGTATGCATGCATGTGTACATGGGAAAAGGAGCGAAACAAGAAATAAACATAGTGCGAGTGTGGGTTGGGGAGTCTGTGGGGACTGGTGTTACATTCTGCTGGTGTCAGCTGGTCTGCAGATTAAAATGTGTGCGGGTGCGTTTTGTACACAAACAGGCACGCTCCCAAACAGCCATAAACAGATTGGTTTGTCTGCGGAGAAACAAAAGAGTTAAGAGAAAAATGCTAATTTCACAGGGAAAGGGGAGGCCGTGCTCGCCGTTCTCGTGTGTGTGCGTGCGCGGCGGTGGAGCGGCATGATCCGTCTCTTCTAATGCTGTGTGGAGAATCTCGTCGCTGGGCTCAGCTGCCAATTCTCTGCGCCGCAACACTTCCATTCTCCTCCTCAGCCGGTGAAACAATGCGGCCATGCCTTTCTGCGCATCTCCACACAAAGGGCCCGGCCCCGAAACAGACGCTCCGAGCGAGCTGAGACACGGCGCCCGGACAATAGAGCCGGAGCCGTTTTGTTTGCCATTGTGCCGCGTGTTTGTGAAGACAAACAATAAAAAGAAAGTTCCAAGGGACCAGCGACTTTCCCCCCCCCCCACACTCATTGTTCAAACTTTAAGAGGGTGTTTACGAAAGCAGCGAAGGAGCATCCAATCCCTCCGAGACGGTTGAGGGTTACCTGCCGATCCACTTCTCATCGCCATGGAAACGGCTCTGACATAAGTAGTGGAAAAGCAGTGATCTCCAAACCTGCACTTGAAGTTCCCCCTCTATCGGTGGCCTTGGATGCTGAGACGAACTACCCCAGCGGACCGCCTCCGTGCAGCCTGGAGCCAATCACGACAGCCGAAACAAGCCCTTTATCTACAGGGGCTTATTAAAGTTAATTGAATTAGCGTGTTGTGGTTTCTGAACCCAAATACGATTAGCCCGTTATTACTGTGTTATCAGGGTCCCTTGTTACAGTAACAGCAGGTTACTTTTGGCTCTTGCATCAGCTCTTTTTCTCCGTTTGTCTCGCCGTGGTTTTCAAACCAGATTTGGGAACTTTTGAGAGTCAGCTGCTGCGAAAATGTGTGTTTTGTTTTCATTTTGGTGGAAAACACCGTGGAGCTCAAGCTTGTTTGAGATGTGAATGAATGTGGTTGATTTTTTTTTTTTTTTTTGC
>NC_050521.1:21687673-21698232 GCF_002922805.2 Oryzias melastigma
TCCTGCATAGATCCAGAGACAGTTTTCTGACACTAAACTTTAGGACCAAAGTCGCCCCCATCCTCTGAGAAGACTGAGGTCCTTCAGAGAGTGTAGACTTCTGCTAAAGACTTTTTAGGACTCGTCTTTGCAGAACCAATCTGGACCAAAAGAGAGATCGACTTAGAAAAGGGTCACATATCCTAAAATATGATTTTTTTTCAGCAAATTTGGCAATTGACTGAATTTGTTCCAGGTGACTCCAAAGGTTTAAGAAAAAAGTTGAAATTTCAGTGGCCGCCTGAGCACATTTGCAGGGCAGTCCAAAGACAGGCGGGTAGGTAGCAGCATCATGACTCCCCAAAATCGTCTGGTGATCAGACTGCCACCCTCCAGCCACCCTCCAGCCACCCGGCTGCCACTGTCAGATCTTCAGAAATCGTATGGTACCATCGGTCCAAATGAGTGGCGTTGATAGCACCACAGCTACTCCAAGACAGAACATTCTGCTTTCTTTGAAGGCATGTTTGTAAATTGACGAGATTATGATGTGTTCAAAACCAGAGATGCAAATGACCATTGGTGCGGAATGGTCTGCTTTTATATATTCCCCTGGTTACTGATTGGCCGGTGGCAGTTGGTTTGGATGGCCGCCGTTCTGAGACATTTAAAGATCGCTCGCTAATCAGAGCTGCTGCCGGCTGGTGAACCAGCTGGTACTACCTTGTAGCGGCCCGATTTTGTAATCACCTCTACACTCATGACCACTCCAATGATTTCCTAAAATATTGGAAATCTTGAAGACTCTGCCAATCCTCCCCATTGTGCGGTAGCATTTGTATGTGTGACCACAGCATTGACTGGTCAGTAGGACCAGCTCTGTCCTGGGCTGTAAGAGGTGAGAGGAGGACGTTGACCAAACTCAGATCCATCATGGACAACAGCTCTCACCCACTGTAGTCGACTGAGAAGTAAACGAGAAGTTCCTTCAGCAACAAACTCAGAACCCCCCAGTATAGGAACGAGCCACTGCCATCATGGTCACCCTCTCTGTGCAACAAAGGTTATCAAAAATTATTTTTTTAGGTATCCGTTTGATGATTTGTGGTTTGTATCATTATTTGTTTTCCCCTTGTGATTTTAATTACCTCTTCTGTAATTAAAATGAGTTCAAGGCTTAAAACTCCTCGTTTCTTTAGCTTGGACCTTGTGAATTTACACACTCAAAATTCGTCTATTGTTGGATTTCTGAATCAAAATTGTTCAGCTGATTATATAAAAACAGCTCAGTGTAACACGATTGATTAAAAAAACAGAGTACTTATCTGATGTAGAAAATAATGAAGTATTACTAGATTCAGCTAAACCAAAGTTCAAAAACGGTATCCTTTAAGTATAGCAGAGTTTTGATTAAAAAAAAAAAAAAAACATAGAATTCTATTGCGATTCTATTCTACTATGAGTAAATTCCTTTGCATTACAGTTATATAGTATTATAATAGATAAAGAGCTACTTCAATAACAGAAAAGGATCAGGGACTATAGTTCTGAATGTCTAAATTTCACATGTGGCGTCCCACAAGGGTCAGTGTTAGGACCCAAACTATTTATGGCATCAACAATTGATGTTAAATATCCAAAAGTTAGAAAGCTATTTTGCTTGCTGATGAGACAAATCTTTCTTTCTCTGGAGCTGACTTAACCCTTTGAGATTCTTCCTAAGAGAGAGACGCAGCCTTGCATTAAAGTCGCACTAGTAAAGTTTATGCAATGGTTGTAAATCAGATTTTACTGACGTGGAGAAAAGAGGCTTTGAGAAGAGTTTCAAAGCTGCTTTTTCTTCTGTCAGAATCAACAGATTCGTCTTTTTTGCTTAAATAGTTGAAGAGTTACGGAAGATTAAAGAGTGTGTTATTTAGGTGACATCTGCAGCGTTAAACCATCTCTCTACAACAGCTTACTCTTGACTCCATCACCCACTCCGTGTTTTAAAATGCATTTTAATCGTTATTGATTTTAATTATTTTTTGTCGTAAGACAACCTTGTGTGTCCAGAAAGAAAGTTAAATAAGATGTATTAATATAATAATTAAGCTAATCAAGGATGAAGTCATAAATCAAAAATATGATTTATTCCACGTTAATTACCAGAAAATGTGGACAAAACATAAAAGTATTTCGGAAGCTCAATAAGTGATACATAAAGGAGTGTTTTGATTAGAAATGAATGAATTAAAGTTACATTTCTAGAAGTAAATTGGACAAATTAGTTGAAAATCTACTCAAATGTAAGAAAAAATATATATATATATTTGTATTATAACTGCTCTTTATATTCTTTACAATTCACGTGTTCTTATATCTTAAATTCTGTGCAGAAGAGTGGAGCAATAATTTTGACAAAGTTGTAATCACTTAGTAAATAAATAAAAACTATTAACAAAACTGGAAAATCCATTACATATAAAATAAAAATAAATCAAATTTATAGATTTAGTAGCTCTTAAACATTACAAGGGTAAATCAAAGCTAATGTTCATTACTACACAAAATTCAAAATCTATTTAATAAAAAGGAAAATAACTACAGACTAAAAAACCTTTTTTTTAGTTTGTGGGGGTTAAACTGTGTAGCAGTTTGTATGTTGAATACAGTGTGTATCTTTATTTTTAAATAGTTAAAAATAAATAAAAAACCTTGAGGTAGAGAGACCTGATTTTTTTCCCCCCTAAAAGACCCCTAGTGGTCACTTGATGAACTGTCCTGGCTCCTATTCATTTTTTGACAGCAGTCAAATCAATCAGATGGATGAAGCTCAGCACTGAGGTGGAAACAGAAAGAGGTCCGAGTGGAATTTATGCACATTAGATGGTCTGCTGGCATTTTGGTTCCGTACCCGACGGCGGTCTGAAACCGAGGTCTGCGCCGCCCGAGGTAGAGCCGGGGCGGGGAGTCAGCTGCTCTCTGAATCTGTGATTAATACAGCAGGGCTGCACTGAGCCACCTTCGCACCACACTGTCCTCACCTCCAATTAGCATGCTAATGAAGCTGCGCATGTGACCGTGCACAGACACGGTGTGTGTGTGTGTGTGGCACCTGAGGGCTTTTTCTCACAGTGGAGCATAAACAAAAATAGGCTGGCATTCAGAAAAATGACGGCTGCACTGCTAATTGAGAATATGTGTGCTGGTCAAACCGGCTGCTGCCACGGTGACCGGAGAACAGGAATCTTTTCCTCGGAGAGGTTGCACCCGTCACGGTGACCTTTGCTCTTGGCAATCGCTCACAGGTGAACAGTAACAGCTCGCCGTTTGTTATTTACAGGAAGCATTCAGGCTGCTTTGTGCTGCGAGCATATGGCACCAATGGAAACCATGTTTAGGCTTTAGTCTGTAAGGACGTTATAGGAATTTATTCAAAATATTAAAATAATTCTGGTTTGACCTCTCATAATGAGACTCCAATGGTCACATTTTATTAAAAATAAATAGCTCCAGATAAATAAATTAAAAAATACATTTTGTGTTTGAATTGAGGCTTTTGTAATTGTAAGTCCCCAAAATGTAAGGTAACAATTAAAAATCTGGTGGAGAAACAAAAAATAATATTTTAACCCCGTTAATTAGCTAATGGAACTTAATTGCTATGAAGCTCTATAAGGGAGTACAATTTTCATGCACATTTACACGTTTTTTAAATAAAAACTACAAAAAAAAAACACATCATTCTATTAACTGAAGAAAACTTTGCTCACAGAGTTAAACTTTGACTCCGTGACTTCCTTACAGCCCCTCCTATTGAATTAGGTTTTCCTCTGCTTCACCCCATTACATCTGGACTTTATATTCTTACACTGTAACTTAATTAATGATAAAGTAGGATCATTTTAACTTGACAACTCAATGCAAATGTAAAAGAAACCCAAAAATAACTTACAATATTTGTTTAACCTTGGAGAACCTCAAGGTCACATTTGGCTGCAGATTTTTTTTCTCCATTGTATTACTATTTTTCCCAAATAATATATTTTATTAATTGCTTTTAAATGCTGATACCCAAAAATAAACAATTAAAAAAGTTAAATTAACTTTAAAAACCCCACAGGAAAGTTGTTCTCCAGTTTTGCTCAAAATATTTCAAGAAATCCAAAGTCTCCAGCCTGTATTTCAATGATTGTTTATTTAAGTAAGTAACCAGCAAATTAAACTGAATCATTGGTGTAATCCCTCATTCTAAAAATTCATCCCCCTAAAATTGACATTATTTATTGTAAATGCAGATTTAACCCATTCTTTATAAATGAAATGTTATTTTATTTCAAACATATTATAAAAACAGATAAATCATAATAATTAATTCAGTTCTTGACAGAATTTAAGAAAAAATACTACAATAGATAGAATGAAAGTGAAAGTTTTGTGAAAGTTTAACACAATATTTTGAAGTGTTTGACCAATTTGTTAAAGTTAAGAGTTTTTCAGCCACTCAGGTTGAAATCAAAGCTCAAACAACACAAAAATAACAATTCAGTTTTTAGGGTTCAACCAAAAAACTCATACAATTTTTGTGCCAACTAATAAAAATAAAAATATTTTATGATCAACTCATTCATGTTCTTCTTAATGCTTTCTTCTGAACTAAAATTTGCACTTATAGAATTCACATTAACCCTTGTATGATCTTCTTTGTCCTACGGGTCAAAAATGACCCACTTTACAAAAGGCACAAAATAGAACAATTTCATTGAATTTTAAATCTAAAATCTACTGTGCATACAATGACACAAACTGTTACTTAAGAATTTAACTCAATTATTTTTTTTTTTTTTGTGCATGTATGTAGGTGTGTGTGTACAACCCAGTATTAGTCAAATGTGTATTAATGAGTAAAATTAGAAATAAATTGTATGTGACCTTTGAACTTTTCCTGGTGTTAGTTATAATTCAAGGGTAAAAATTGAACAGTGGTGAACACCTGACATGCAAATAAAATATTTAAAAAAAAAATCCATGCAATATATAGTTAAAACAGAGATAGTTTAAAGTATTTTCATTACAGGTAAACATAGTATTGGGTCACTGTTTAGCAGCACATAGATTATTGGAACTAAAATAGACGCATAAGCATTAAAAATGCCAAAATAGTGATTCAAAACAGGGAAAATTATCAGGGTCTGGCGATGCGATACATATCGCGATACCCTAATGAAGCAATATGTATCACGATATATCCCAAGAGTGTTCCTGAACAATTTTTAACTCTTTTTTTTTTTAATGACAGAAAAAAAACTCGTCCTGAATTTTAATCCATTGTAATAAAATTATAAAAAAAATAATGTTATTTAATTATGCAAGTTACTTTTGTCCAAGGAAAGTCATGGTACTTTTATTTTGGTAAATTTGTTCTTAAAGAGAACAATAACATTGTCTATTTAAAAATATGTCATTAATTAAAGTATAAGAAAATAACAAGTGGAAAACAAACAGAAAAAAAAACACCAAAAAAAAATCAAATATTGCCATGTCTGCATTTTAAATCAATATTAGTATTGCCACATTAAGTATCACCAAATCAATTTTTAGACTAAAGGAGAAATTTTGCAGTTTTTTTAATTCATCCAAATGCTAGTGTGTGAAATAGTTTCAATATCAGCTTTGAGTGTTTTTGTTCAAGCCCAAATGAAAATTGCCTTTAAGTTCATGACTATTTATATTCACGCTTCAACATTTGCAGACGTGGAAACAGCAAGCAGCATCGCTACAGTACAACCTTTGCAGTAATCAGTTCTGTCTGATGGGCCTCTTTAATTAACCTTGTAGGAAATTAATCCCAGTGTTAAATGGACAAGAAAAAGATGTTTGATTACCACCACGAGTCAACTGGGACTTCTGCCTCTGTCTAATTGCCCAGGAAGTGAGAACAAGAAGAGGAAAAAAAAAAAAAAGCACAAATGAGAAACTGAAACTGATAGGAAGAGGGAGGCGAGAAGCGAAAGCGGAGCGCCCTGAATCCTGTGGTGTCATTAGCGTCAGTGTGAATGTCAGTCAGTCCCTGAAGCACTGATAAGGCTTCACCAAGAGGAGGGATGGCAGAGAGGTGGGGGGTAAAATGAAGAGGATGAAAAGGGGGGAAGACATTTTTGTTAAAGAGAGAGACAAAATATTTTATAAAAAATAAAAAAAGTCAAGCTAGCAACTAACAAGACGAAAATACAGAGTTTCCTCAAACCTAATACGAGTCTGCTTCAATTAAAATAAAAAGAATGTTGGACTGTAGATTATTGTTTTATTCATGCTTAATTTTTTAAATCAAACCTTTATGTGACCGCCAAAATGTGAAGAAATCCAACAAGTTATATATTCTTCAGAAATACTATGATTTCTTGTAACCTTAAATGGATCACTAAGCTTACACAATACCGTCAAAAGTCTCAAACTCAGAAAAAAGTTTTTACAAAAACAGCAAATAAGAGCACCAAGCAGTAAATATCTAACACCCGAAGATGCTTCACCTGTGAGCAAAGATCAATTCCTTACAACTTATCCACTAAATCTACTTCTCTGTAATTTGGCTACAACAGATGTGAACATTTCTGGATCACTTCTATCAAAGAAACGATTGGAACAACAGCTTGATGACGGGGTTTGATTTTTTCCATGTGACCATCAGGAAAGAAGTCAAACGTCTGATTTGGACGTTCCTCCTTCGAGGCGTGCTCTGAAAGCAGGTGCTTCTCCTCACTGACCTCAGCTCCACATGACTCATCCTGTGGTGACTCAGTGATTAGGCTGTGCTATTCCATGTGCATCACCGTTGCAGGGCTCTTCACATGTTTGCGTGAAAGAAAAACAGGCCAGGTATCAATTACTTTTTGGTGAAACAGAGAAAAGACATTCAGCTCGTATAAATACTGTATTTAACATTTTGTGCACCGAGAGATTCATCAGAACTCTAAGGAAACTTCAAACAGTGTCAGCTATTTACAAGAGTACTAGCAGATGGTTTCAACAGTCGGATAAAGGAAAGTAAAACCATTAAACACAACTGTCGAGAGGTATTATGTTGTGGACGTCCATTTAATATAGTACTTATAATATTGATGCAGAGTTTATTAGAAATCTGTCTCAGAGTTGGGGCCGGTACTATGAGGGGCCGTACAAGACATTATTTATTCTGAACCATTCACAAACCTATATGTATGCGTAAGAGAGTATATATGTATGCGTAAGAGAGTATATATGTATGCGAAAGAGAGTAGATATGTATGCGAAAGAGAGTATATATGTAGGCGTAAGAGAGTATATATGTATGCGTAAGAGAGTATATATATGTATGCGAAAGAGAGTATATATGTATGTGTAAGAGAGTATATATGTATGCGTAAGAGAGTATATATGTATGCGAAAGAGAGTATATATGTATGCGAAAGAGAGTATATATGTATGCGTAAGAGAGCATATATATGTATGCGAAAGAGAGTATATATGTATGCGTTAAAGAGTATATATTTATGCGAAAGAGAGCATATATATGTATGCGAAAGAGAGTATATATGTATGCGTAAGAGAGTATATATGTATGCGTAAGAGAGCATATATATGTATGCAAAAGAGAGTATATATGTATGCGTAAGAGAGTATATATGTATGCGAAAGAGAGTATATATGTATGCGAAAGAGAGTATATATGTATGCGTAAGAGAGTATATATGTATGCGTAAGAGAGTATATATGTATGCGAATGGTTCAGAATAAATAATGTCTTGTACGGCCCTTCATACTGTACTGTTGGTGCAGAGTCACACCTCCCCCACTTCCCATCATCCATCTGTTTACGTGTTGTCCTGCTAGCTTAGAGCCCCCGACCCCCCTAAGCTAACACTATGGAGCCATATTTGAGCCAGATTCCAGGTCAGACGAGGAAAAATGAAGAAAAATGTAGAAAAATGATAGATCTAGCAGGGAGATTTGTGTATGCTAGTTTTTTGTCTGCTCTTGATATGCAACAATTTGAATAAAAAATACTCAGAAATGCAATTTTGAGCGTGATTTTCTTAATATATGTCCTCAATCATTGGAAAAACTAAAAACATGATAAAACATAATTTTCATCCGAGTAATTCTTGGAGGATTTATTTGTTGCTGGAGATAATGTATACTGACGATCATCTTGTACAAAGACAGAATTAGAACCATTCTTAAAATTGTGGATGAAAAAGAAAAAACAAAACATGCTATTTTGTATGTGGAGACCTCAGTTTTAAAAAGCTGGCACTAGTTTTAAACTCATAACAGAGGATGACCAAAGCTCTGGGTTTTATACAGTTATAGAAATACATACAAATGTACAAAATGGAAAACTGTGGTAATCCTTGAATGTCATTTTTTCCCCTCGGAGAAAAAGAAAAACTTTTTCCTGAAAAATGTAATTTGTGTTGACACATATGTAATCAGAATAAATGTCACGACAAAGTAAAAGCACAAGTTTTGTTTTTCTAAGTCTTTCATTTGCCAAGAACTGCCCCAAGTCCAGTTTTTTTTTTTTTTTTTTTGGCAGTAAAATAATAATACAACACAATAATACATTTAGATTGAAATAAACTTGAGTTTTTTCCACTAGAAACGTCTCAGTCAAACGACTGCAGGTGATAACTCGGCAGGACCTTTCTGCAACACGAGTGTGAACACATGTGATGTCTGGAAGAGTGTTCTTATGCCATTCAGCTGAACAGAAGCAAAAAGGTCAACCTTTTTCTACCAGAGGTTAATACAATCCCCATTACCGCTTCCTGCTGCCGAGCCGGGGCCGAGGAGGAGGGCCGTGGAGGAGGATGAGAGAGTCGACGGAGAAAGGGCCAACTCTGACATGACAGTGACAAATTGCCTTGTATTTATTCAAATAGTGAAACAGGATATTTTGACTGTTTTGTAATGTCTGTGTTCAGAGGGGTTTGACCTTGCTGATGAGTTAAGACTAACAAGCTTTTAATGAGGGGAAGGAAAAGGAAGACAGTGAAGTTAGAGGATGCTCAACTGTGTCCAAGAGTGAAGTTTAAACTCTAACCTGCAAGACTGATGTCCTCCAAGTGAGCTTTTGGATCAAATGTATGCAAAACGAAACTCCTTTTTTACTTGTAGTTTAAGTTTTTCTCTAAAATTTAAAAACTAGACTTTTTTTTCTTGAAACGATTTGCAAATTTAACTACTTTTGTAAAAAAAAAAAAAGCAGTAAAACAAAAGGTTTTAAGCAATTTCCTACAATAGAAAAAGGTGTAAACTGCTGTAAGTCACCTCGATGAGCTATAACTTTATTCATTCATCATGTCTACATCTGCTTTTCACGGTGGCCCAAAAGTTAACGATAAAGTCCTGTTAGTTGTGACACGCCTTGGAGTTTGAAATATGTTTGACCCTTCACCTGGGGGAGGGGAGAACTGCAGACACTGCCGTCCTCAGGAACCTGTTTGGTGGTTTAACCCTTCAATCCAGATTCTCCAATAGGAAGTTTTTGGCGTAACTCAGCCTGGATTTGAACTCACAACCTTCCAGTTTCTGGGCGGACACTCTACCACAAGCCCACTGAACTGTAAAGGGCTAAATCACACGAACTAATCCCTCAACGCAAAAACATTTTAAAGATTACAGCAATTAAAAAAGGAAACCAAATGTTCAAAACAACATTAACGTTCAGAAAATCAAAACAAAATTCCAGAAATCAAAACATAATTTAAAAAAATGAAAACCAAAAGTAAGTTTTGGAGATATAAATATAATATGTTAAAAAAACAAACAAACATTGCAAGAAACCAGAAGAGTTACTGAAGGTATTATGGGATGTCACTGATTAAGAAAAAGTTTTTCATTTTTTTATTGTGTCATTATGTTTAAGTTTTATTTATTTATTTATTTAGACCACATGTGTCAAAGTCAAGGCCCGAGGACCGGATCCAGGCCTCCTGATAATTACCGTAGTTTCTGGATAAGTCGCTCCGGAGTATGACTCACACTTTTAAGAGAAAAGTCCAACATTTATGAACAAATTCATCAAGCCAGACGTAACGTTGCGTTTGACTCCAAACGCGATTCATGCGTCAAATTCAAGTCCGCTTCTTTTGATGTGCACCAAATTTGATGCTCAATGCTTGTCCCATCATGTGTTCATAAACTAGACACTTTCATTGCTTGTGGGGAAGCCGTCTGAAGCTTTTAGCCTCATTGCTACACGATGGAGGATTTGACTGTATATCTCATTTAAAATACACAGAAGATACGGATGATGTTGAGAGGTTACGTTTATTTATTTTGAAGAGCTCTACAAAAGAATCTATAATCATGTCTCCGTGTCTGAGTTCAGGACAGCAGTCTTTTCCTTTTTCTTTTGGTGTTTGTTACCTTCAAGCCAGCTGGAGCTGCATCTGAAAGACGGTGTTTTTAGCTGCTCTTCTGTTTGTTTGTCTGTAACCCAGTTTGCTTTCAGTCCAAGAAGAGAAAAATATAAAGAATAATAATAATGACTTGATACAAACAAAAGAAAAATAACGTTCATTAGGAGCAGTGTTGGGTATCTCACTTCAAAAAAG
>NC_050521.1:21698348-21708548 GCF_002922805.2 Oryzias melastigma
ATTACTTGATTTATAACGCCGTTAGTAACAGCAGCAAATAATGACACTCAAACCTACAGTGCCCTCTATTGGTTGTTAGTGGGAAACAACCACTAAAAGGCAACCGGTTGTCAATGGAGTAAATAACAAATATATGTGCCCATTTATGATTTTAGAAAATCCCTAATAAGTCGCACTCCTGGCCCATCTATAAAACCCCTCACTTGTAGTCCAGAAAATACGGTATATCCAGCCCTCCAGATAATTTTATTTTATTGTTTTTAATGGCCCGATGTTATCTTTTGCTTGTTTCTAACTTGTATAATTTTGACAAAATATATTTTAATGGAGAGTAAAATATTGAAAGTTATTTAAGGTTTAAGGTGATTTAGTCTGGAATAATATTCCTCCCTGTTTTTATTCATAATAATGTTAAAAAGTTTGTTTTAAACAATTAGTTTTAGTGGGTTTAATAAATGTTTATCCTTTTCGGCCCGTGACATAAATTGATTTTTGGATTTTGCCCCCCTGTGTGATTGAGTTTGACACCCTAGTTTAGACAAACTGACCCAATTTCTTTAAAATTATGTGGAATTTTTACTAATAAAAATATTTTCCAGACACTTTCATGATGCTGTTTTAACAGGCAAAATACTGTCATGCTCTATTTGAGGACATTTTAGGTTACAATAAAAGAAAAAAAAAATACAAATACTTTGAAAATTTGGGAGTATTTTACAAATGCTCGCAGTTAAACAGTTTTCAAATTCCCAACTGTACAAAGATCATTCATATTTCTATACAGTGACACACAAAGAAAACTTGCTTTTTTGTATTAAGTACAAAATCATCATGCAGTAACCCTCTCATCATCCAGACTTCAGATTTAAGTAACTTTTATTGGTATCAGAACTTGTACATAAATAACAGAATCATCTGCATAAAGAGAAGCAAAATACTTTCTACATCTACTCTTTACCATGTGGTTGCTTTTTAAGTTCTACATTTGAGTCAATCCATCCTCCCAAAACCAATATTTTGAAATGATTGGACCAATTGAAGCAAAATCTGAAGGTTCATAAAAAAATGGGTTTTATTTTTTTTTTTTATGTCTAATCTTTTATTTTTATTTAGAGTTGAATTTTTGCACAATGTATAAAATACAACTTACATAAACTTTTGACAGTAACTTTTCTTTAAATAAAATATAATTTTTTTTTATCATATTTTTGATTGAACTAATGGAGCCATCTTGGCCAGGACTTTTATTCTGAAAAGATGAACGAAACTTACACATCCTAGGTTTGGAACAAATTCTTCCAGTACATATTTAACTCTGTAAAACTTTAACATGCATAAACTTGGTGCAATCTGTCGCATTTTTCTAGAAGTGAGATTTTTAAACCGTTCTTAGTCAGAAGTGAAAAAGACGAGGACCTCTGAGAGTCCCGGGTTAGCACAACATCTCAGACCTCCTGCACTCTTTCATCTGGCAGTTGGAACATCCTCCAGTCTCCCTCCGCTCCTTCTGTCCCACACTCTTAAATAAATCCTCTCCTTTCTGACAACCTACTAACTCTTAAATAAATCCTGCCTGATGCGAGATCTGGCAGCTCCCTCCTGACCCAGACAATACCCCTCTGAATCTGCACACACAAAGAGGCCCGAGGCGGGACTGCGACCCCGCAGACTCCGACTTTCTCTGAGAGAAACAGTCCAAGTCCTTGTGGACTCAGATGTCCTCTTGGCTGCTGGAGCAGCCTCCGCTCCACGTTCTTTTTTCCCACCTCTCGTCTTCTTTCGCCCGCCTTTCCTCCCAGCCTCTCTGGAGACTCAGTGATAACCAGGCCAGCAGTGAGGAGGAAGGGGGCGCAGGAAAGAGGGGGTGCAGGGTGGTGAGAGCGCGTTGTGATGTCCAGACTCAGGGATATTTAATCCTCTCTGCGAGGGGTGAGCGTCTCACTCCCTGTTTGGCTTTGGGAGATCAAAGCGTCCGTTTAGATTCTGCCAGAGATCACTTGCGCTTTCCCCCTGAGTGGACCGGAGACGCACACACCAACACAGACCCTCACGTGGGAAGTGTGGAGGATGTCGGTGGTAATGAGGTCGTGATTGATGGGACTGTTTTGGAACATCTTGAACTACCTGTTTCAGACCAAACCCAGTCTGTGATCCAACAGGAGTCTCATATCTGGACTGGTTACTATTCCCTTTAGCTCTCCCTTCATAGTTTCACCAAAAAAAGTAATCGAAAAGACACCAATAAAAAAACTTGAAAATCCACTATAATGAATAAATATATTTTTTGAGTGTTTAACATGTTCTTTGTTTTTCTGAAGGAGGCTATGTAAAGTATTTCCTATTGTGAATCAAGGGAAAAATTGTATTTGTGATGTAGAAAATACACTGGGCGGAGCCACAAACTTCATTCTGTTGCAGTTGCAGACAAATACATCCATGAACGTCTTCATTTTCCTCATCTGAGCTGGTATCTGGCTCAAAACTGGACGGCTTATAGCTCCAATATTGGTCGCCATTTTTGTTAGCTAGCATGTAAACAGAGAGCTCTCAGGAATGGGAAGAGGGGACGGGGTTGCTCCATACCGATAGTCTCACCAACAACTCATAGCAAATTCTAATGAACTCCTGCCGCGCTGCAGACATATGTCCTTCGTGTAACGGTTGAAAAATTACATTAAATCAAAGGACATAAACACTGGAGCTCTGGTGTTAAAGGGTTAAGCAGCATATGTGTAACAGAGATGAACATTTGTCAAAATATTAACGGACGGAGAACACAAGTGTATTTTATTGAGGGTTCAAACCTAGTTTTATTTATCCCTTCACACGTCGTTTGAATGTCTAAACCAGGACATAGCAACAACTTGTTATTAGAGGTTTTTATCATATTGATTAACTTTACCGATTGATCACTTTTTGTGGTAATCCATTATAAAGTAGGGCTGGGAATCGAAAATAATTTCCAGAAACGATTCGATTCACAAGAAAATCGATTGATTTGATTCTGATATTTAATTCAATTTTATTTTACACATTTATACACATTTGTTCAGAAATACATGAATAATCTACTATATGTTTTGAATATATTTATAATAATATGATACAGTTCACAAATTGCAAAATGTATTAGTGAAATAATGAGATTGTTAATTGCATTATACGGTTTCTCAAACGGAGAGTTCTAACTAAAATGTTCAGATCATTAACATTGTAAACATTGTTCTGCTTCTCCTGGAGGCCGTTTCAGTTTGGCCACTAGGGGGCGATAGCGCTATAGCATTACACCTTATTATAGAAGAAGACAGTATGAGGAAAAAACAATGTTTTAGACCACAAATGGTTACTTAAAAATATATTTCCTTACAGAAGGTTTGAAAATTCATGTCTGAGTTTATAAATTTATCATTTAGTCAGCAATGAATGTTTAGGTCGACTGAGTGTTAGCATTAGCCGTCCTATGGGAAATTCCATTAAATGTTAGCATCAAGCTAGCGGACTTTAGCTTTATATGCTAGATCGATCTCTAATTTTATGGATCGATTCAAACCGATTGTCTCATCCACATCATGAGGTAACCACGAGATGAGATGACTTGGACAAGAATGGAACGACCATCAAACCAAGATCGGTTCAAGTGTGAGTAAATTAGTGAAGGAAGAACAGTTCTCCTCTGGCTGCATGGATGAATGCCTTTTTGGTGTAAAATGAGTTTCACACTCAGATTATTCTTGCTGTGTTTTAATATAATATTACTTCAAAGATATTCTGAGTTATGAGGTGAGTACATTTCACCGGTTTCTGTTTCATCACCCTGGAGGAGTTTGTTAACAGTGGGAGCTGTGAAGCGTATGAGATAAGAAAAAGTGATGATTCCAATGTTTTCTCTCCATTTGTTTTTTTTTTTTTTACTTCCTCCTTGAACACACATTTGTGCACACACAACTGCAAAGCAGCAGCTTCCTCGCTGCGTCGCTTCTGAGGTTCGCAGGTCTGATAGGAAGCCTCTGAAATGGAAAAGAGATAAGAGGAAATAAACAAATAAATACAATAAAACCAAATTTGCGCTGGTTCAGTGCCTAGAGGGGGGAGTGGAGGAGCTGCATAAAGATGCATTGGAAAAAAAATGTAATTCTAAGTGGATTCATGCAACTTTTATTTTAAAACCAGACTTCTTCAGATGGGATCTGTGTCCGTACGACCGAACATCTCCATCACAATACATGTTGGATCTGGTTCTGCACCTTGGCAGCGGCTGAACCAAACGCATCCCCATCACTGGCTTTGATGTGCGCCCACACAAACACGCCACTCCAGCAGCCTCTCTTCTCAGATGTTGCTTAATTACACTATCATAGAGTGGTAATTACCTCATCAGTGCGGCGTAATCCCATGGTCAGCGTCTTAGCGCCATGTATCAAAGCAACACGAGTCTCTTTCATGTGCTTTTTTTGT
Source organism: Oryzias melastigma (assembly GCF_002922805.2). Lineage (NCBI taxonomy): Eukaryota > Metazoa > Chordata > Actinopteri > Beloniformes > Adrianichthyidae > Oryzias > Oryzias melastigma. Next base: position 21,702,804 of record NC_050521.1, read on the forward strand.
TCCTGATTACTGAATTCACTGGTTTGCAAGACTGCAGATTAATTTAGTTATTTCTGCAAGAGATGGATATTTTTTTAGAGTTTTTTTATTTTGCTTAGTTGGTTTAGCAGCTCTGTAATAAATGTAATTGATGCCCCAGAGACTAAACAAAGAGTCAGCTGTGTTTATTTAAAGCTAAATACAATAAGAATTGTTTGTTTGCCCTAAAGGAGGAAATGCAAATCAAGACAATCACGGTACTTTGTTTTTTTTGAATACTTGTGTAGTTCTTGATAATTCACATGATCAGTTTTAAAATAATCATGTTTAAGAAAGAAGAAAAGTCAAATTTTAGGTAAAAAAATGATATTAAACGTGTTTTGAATTTTAAAAGCTTATTTTAGAAAGTAGTGACTATGAAGGACGATATTGTACGATTATATACATTTGGGGAAACATAAAACATGCTAAAAAGCAATTTTTATCCTGCAAAAAAAAAAAAAAAAAAGATTTCAAAGTAATATTAGTTTTTTTCATGTACATTTATTTCAAATCTCATAAGTTTACAACCAAAAAGTCATAAATTTAGCCGATAACTTTTTAAGTCATAAATATACGACTTTATTCTCGTAATTTAACAGTTACGACTTTTTTCTTGTAAATTTACAAGATTTAAAGTCGTAGTTAAAAAGTATTTGTAAACTGGTCCTAATAATCTGTTGTACTCTACAGAGATCCATCAAATCCATGATTCAGCAAATTAAAAAAAAATGTGTGTTGAAATTTAAAGATTTAGTTGATCCAAGCATTTTAAATCATTAAAAGATTTTCGCACACACAGTATAATATTAAAAAGACAAATTACTTCCAGTTGAAAAGGAGTCCAGATGTGGAGCAATCAAAAACAAAGAAACCAAAATCACAAATCAGACTAAAAGAAACTATTAACCATGTTTCTTCATTACCAGTATACCAAACCTAGAAAACATGCAAACTTACCAGTGACAGGGTTATACTTAAGTACTTGAAGATTGACTGGTATGAACCCCAAACATACATTTATGCTATATTTCAGAAATATATTTTTCTAAAATGTGTTGGATTTATTAAAAAAACAATGTAAAAAGGAGCAGAGCAACAATTTCTCTTCTGTTCCCGTTCATTTCCCCTTGTATAAGAACGCGAGCATGATCTTTTATTTGTGTATTTTTATGGAAAAGAAATTGAGAAAAAACATAAAATTCACAAAAAATGAAATTGTACTTCTCACATCAAATGCAATTTTTGATTTTAAATATTTATTTTCCTCCATTTACTATCTTAAACATGAATTACAAACAAGAGTGTTTGATTAAAAAAAAAAAAAAATATATAAAACATTTGTTGGAGTTGACCTGAATTCAAGGAGCAACTAAATACAATAAAAACAGTAAAAACTATTACGAATGTGACATACCCTTCTGCTAAATAAAATAAAATTATGTTTTAAAATGTTTGCAGCTACAGTTGGAACATGAGGTATACAACAGACAAATACAAAAATAAATTAAGTCCTTTATTAAACATCAACTTATTTAAAAGTTAAAAAGTACTTTTTTTTTTTACTTTTTAAATTCCAACTGATTTTGCAGTTTGTGGTTTAAAGTCTGAAAATGCTAAACCAAACCACTTATTTCTGTAGATTTGTTTTTTGGAAACAAGCTCTTCTTTGCTTTTAGTCATTTCCTGATAAATATTCAAGGGATTTTAAGGAGTGTCTGAAATCATCTGTTTAATTTCAATTTAAGACTAGCAAATACAAATTTAACATAGGGGGGGAAAAAAGTTTTTTTTATTTTTGAAATATGGAATTAAAAAAAATGATCAACTTTAAATGGATTAACACAAGAAAAAGACATCATCATTATGGAATAAAGGCAAAAAAAATACATCAAAATCATAAAATCAGAAGTAGACTAAAAGATCAAATGCAGTTTTTCAACAAATACATAAAACTACAATGGAAACATACTTAGAAGAGACATTTATACTTTACAAAACCTACATTTTAGTCACAAAGTTGACCAGCCACACAAGAGTCTAAGGAAATCTAAGAGCAGCACTTGAATAACGAGCCTCCATATTATAGGAAATGCTCACTAATTGGAAACCAGAAACCACTGTGGAGACCGAAACACAAAGCAGGTGAGAATAATTCACAGGAAACACCTGAATTAAATTCACAAAGAGCAGAATTATACCAAGAGAAGTCAAACCGTTAACCTGAACTAAAGGAAGACACTGAAAAAGTCAATTATTAGACCATGTAATGATGGCAAAGTCTCACACACTTGCAGCTTTTAAGAAAATACTTTAAATCAATGTGGTTCTCTAAAGGGCAAAAGCTTGGAAGACACTAATTACAGAAACAGTGAAGCCATTGCAATAAAATGTGTTTTTTCTTTATTAAAACTCAAATCAACTGAATTCAATCTTTCTTTTACCCTTATAAATTATACATTTTACAATATAAACAGCAACTTTAGTCTCAAGTTGAACTCCATGGTCGTACCAGAGGCGTCTGGATATTCTTCCAAATGACTGTAAGGCTTTGGAGATCGTGAGCTCATATCATCGTCTAGGTTTGCATCGGATGACAGAACGTTGAAAGTAGTGCTGAGCAATGTAGAAAAAATTTTATATCACCTTCGTGGACTTTCCTTGCGTCATAAAAGGTTTGTGTTAGCATCCGTGCGAGAATAGCCTCCTAGCATCTTCTGTTCCGCGTCGGATGTCTTGAATCCAAAATGCAACCAAATCACAGTTGTACCCCTCTTTTGCTGAAAGTGATTCTTCTGGGGCCGCCTGCATTGGTCTATCTGTCTGTAACAACTTCAAGCTCCTCCGCGTCCATCTTTCTGCACTCATGTTAACGTAAAACCTGTCGCAAAACTCGCCTAAGTGCGAATCAAAGAGTGTGAAGCAACTTTACTTACAAAACCACAAGATGGAGTTTCTTTGCGAAGAATCTCTTTTTAATTTGTCTTTATTTTCATGCATATACAGTTTTTGTGTTCACACTGACGAGGTTCGGACTATTTAATTAAATATGGCATAGTAATTGATCAAATTAGATTATAAACGATAGACACTTTTCTTTCACCCACTCGATATGTATTGTCATATCGCCCAGCACTATTCCCAATTTCTTTAAACTCAATTTCTCCCGCCGGTATGACTGGAACTGTCTCATCCACCCCCATCCTTCTGCAGCAATGGAATATTCCGTCAACAGCAAGTTAGCAGAAGAAAAATCGCGGTAAGATGAAGTGTAGATACCCCAGAGGTGGTAAATGATCAAACTGTTGATGGAATAAAAGAAAACAAAATAAAAAAAGAAAACAATCTCACATAAAAAACAACAATGTGCAAGAAGAATGACTAAACAGGAAGAAGAGCAAAATCAAAGGAATGAGAAGAGGAGCGAAAGGGCAAAAAGAGGGGCAGAAAACAACAATTTTGAGAATTTTGTCAAATAATTTTTTACTTTTTCAAGTAAACATTCAACCACTGTTATAGTTTGCTTGGAGCCCCCAAAATCTTAAGTCTGTCACTGAATGGGACTGTGATTGTAAAGCACTTTATTGTAGAAACTTTGTACATTTAGTTTTAAGAATCCCTGTGGTGATGACATTTATAATTATATGAATGTAAATTGAAAATTAATTTGGCTTGATAAAATAGCCGTCTTAGTTTATTTTTTATTTTTTTTTTTTACGTCGGTGTGACTAAAGCCAAATAAAACAAAATAAAACAAGTCTTTTTTTGTTATTAACTTTGCTTTAAATATATTTCTCTGCTCTAGAAACATTTTGTGACATCTTTTATCACTTGTGAATTTGAATCAGAAGATACATTTTTATAAAATGAAGATGTGTTTTTGATCTTAATTAATTGTTTTTGGATTATGTTAACAGAATAAGAGTAAAATAAATTTGAATATAGGAGCGTTACTGCTTAACTGTGCAAATTATCTCCAAACAACTGAGTTTTCATGTTGAGATTTTAATTAAAATAATTATATGAACTGGAGAAATGTATTTAAAAGGAGGGTTTCTCCTTCAGAATGTGTTGCAGATGTTAATGTGGATCTCATGTTGGGATCTGGTGTTGGTGCTTCCCCAGCTCACATGTTCTCACTCCCAGCTCTGTTAGCTGCCTGCTGGATGTGTCGACTTGGGGAAAATTTCCATTTTGCGGCTAACTTTGCAGCCTTTTGATGGGAACGTCTCCCCGACTTTTATCTCTCAGCGCGTCTGTAAACTAATTAATATTTTTCCCTCTCCCTCTCTCCTTCTGCTTCAGGCAAATATTTGTTTCCTTAGAAGTGAGCGTGGGCAAACCTTCTCCTCTGCTCCATATACGCTGCCAGCTGCCAATCAAGCGGCCCAGAACCCCTGAAACTCTTCACTAACCCCCTCCACCTCCTCGTCTCCCTCCTCCCGGCTCCATCCCCTCTTACTCTCCTCCAGTCATGGAGTTGGGGAAAACAATTTGTGTGTATGTAGGTTGTAAATAAAGACATAGATAAAAATAAAAAATGAACCATTGAGAAAGGAGGTTTCTGTCCACTCAAAGCTCCTCTTTATACAGAATAATACAATATATTTACACAAAATAAACAAAGTGTTCGGTCTACATAGTAAAATATGTAAAAAAAAACACTATAAAAATCTAATTATATATATATATTTAAAAAAAAGTCACAGCTATTTATTCTAAATTTAAATAAAATTGTGTTTTAACATGTACTTGTCACACTATTTTAAGGACATGTTGAATTAAATTTAAGATGATAATTGGGTTTTTTCACAGGATTTCTTTAGTCGAACTTGTCCTTTTAAAAAATAAGATTTGTATATTTTGATCTTAAACATTTGGTGTGTGTGTCCACTTCCACTCCGATCCACTCTCACACAAGGTTCAAGTTGTTAACGATCACAGCTGTTTTCTGTTAGCCAACGATCATCCTCAGGATATTTGAGTCTGGGTTTCTGATCATTTGTCTGACTAAAGAACATTGTGAAGTTGCAGGAAGCCCAATCAAATACTTGAGGAATGAGAGATTATAAATGTTTTGTTTTTGAAGAAAACCAAAAGATGTTTGAGGGGGAAAAATGAAAGAAAGTGGAATTAAATTACAAATACGCATGTAAGAATTTAACTTTTGATCAACAGTCCATACCAGAAGTTAGTAGACATGCATCTGAAAGTTTAGTGCCAATCAGCATAAAATAAATATCATTTTTGATGCTTGACCATCATTTTAAATACATTTCAGATAAGTTTATTGTAATGGTTTAAAAAAAAAAGTAAACTTAATGTAAATATCTTAAACCAGAACCAGACTGGTTAACAGGTTGTCCTAACAAAAAATATGTAAATTGCTTTATTTAACTTTTTTTTTTGTGCACCAATTGAATATTTTATTAAAGCCGTGAGCAACAATCTATGGCCTTTAAGTCACTCCCTACCGTCCACTTTTGACCCGCCCTCACTGGCTGAGTGACAGCTGCACACCCCTCTCTCTCCATCTTCTGCCTCCACTATCCTGGTCAGAGCTGCAGGTGACAAACTCATTACACAAATACTTTTTTTTTTCAAAATAGTGGCTTTTCTGTTGGTTTGATCTCCATAGCAACCATTTTATTTTTTGATCGCTTCGAGGTGACTATTAGGTCCATGTAATTTTTTGAAGAATCTGCAAAAGTATTTTTTTTTTATTTC
>NC_050521.1:21708748-21716986 GCF_002922805.2 Oryzias melastigma
ATTGAATATTTTATTAAAGCCGTGAGCAACAATCTATGGCCTTTAAGTCACTCCCTACCGTCCACTTTTGACCCGCCCTCACTGGTTTATTGAAGATGAAGAAGTTTTTGAATATGTTTCAAGTTTTCGCTCAAACTTTGAATAAAAAATAAGAATTGCGGAAAATACTCTGGTTCTTGACATCCAGGCACCATAATTATAATAGTGATCAGCACACAAAACAACAGGATTTCACATGATTTTTCATAAAAAAACGACTTTCATCTTTGTTTTGTTCTCCTGATTGTTCACTTTGAGGATTGCTGTGATCATTTTTCTTTTAAAATTTCAAACGCTGGTTTTGCAAAATAAACGTTTCATTCAAATCTCTTCCAGGACGGACATGATGACATGATGTCCTTCAGTAATAATTCAGCTATGATATCGGGCTGCGGTGCAGCTTTCTGTATACATTACAGTCAATTACACACACACACATCTCTGTGCTGATATCACCATCGTGTGCGTGTAAGTGATTCTGTCTTTGTGAGGTTAATTGAAGGCAGGAGTGCCAACTGCCTCAGACATAATCTGTCTACATGAACAGTGTGTGTGTGTGTTTGCAGGGATGTTAATGCAAAACCACCCATTCTTTCATTTTTAAGCACAAAAAACACTAGAAAACACACACAACTCTTCTTTTTTATCCCTCCACCTGCTCCTCCTCTACCTCAACTCAGACCAAAATAGAGATTAGCGTTGTGGGGGTGTGTGTGTGTGTCGGGGTCTGCTCCTGGGGATTTTGGTTTTACAAAAGAGACAAAAGAAAGCAAGAGTGATGCCATAAGGTTTGGATTTTTCTCATATCAGCTCTTATCAGGGCAGTCATTTTTGACAGGAGAAAAAGCCTTTATCTGGAAGAAACTGGGCCCGTCTGGCCTCTGCATGTGCACACACACACATGCACACCCACATGCACACAGCAGGTAATCGGCTCACTCGTGGAGTTAGGGGGTCAGAGAATAGAAGGAAAGAGATCTTGCCAAGTGTATCTCTCCTCTTTGACTGGATTAAAGCCCACCAGTATTCAGTCCAGGTGCTCTGGAGGATGGAGGGTGAGGGGAGTTTACGTTGGGTTAATTTTCTCTGCAGTACAGGACCGTGTCCTGCTGTTTTCTGTCTAACAAGATCAAACATATACGGGTTACATCTAAGGAAATATTCTTTAAAAAAAGAAGCCGGTGGGGGTCTGTCAGGGCTCATTTTCAAAACGTTTATTACTTTATTATCATGTTAACTATTACTTTATAATAACACCATAATTGCTGGCACTTGAAGTGCAAGATCATGGCTTCCTTAAATGAAGTGATGCTGCGTTTCTGTTGTGGAGGATGACAGGAGGAGACAAAAGAGTTAATTAGCGATGATTAAGCAGAGCTGCAGTCACTGAACACGGCCGAGTTTGAGCTTCGGTAATTGCTTCCTTTCCCGTTAATTCCCCCCCTCACTGTCCTCCTCTTTTTCTCTGGGCCGCTTCCACATATTTAGCAGCGCTCCTGTCCATCCATGCATGGGGGAGTCTCCTAAAAGGAGAGCTGGAGGGCCCTCTGTTGGCTGCTCAGGGGCCACCTTGATGGATTTACTGCAATAAGCGACTGTATCATGTCAACTTTTAGTAAAAAAGAGACAAAATAAACAACTTTGCTTAAAAAACAGAACAAATTTGCAAATAGCTGATAAGATTTCTATCGGACGACTTTCCCACATCTAATCCCATCATGCCTTGCACATTGTAAATGTTAATTAAATAGGGTAATCAAATAACAATGTTAAATTCAACTAGATTAATGGAATCATCTGCTTTAATGCAAGTGTGAATGCTGTACGAGGAATGTGGCAGCTGAAGATGCTGAAACTGATAGCTAAAAATGCTCAAGCCAATGACGGCTTGCCGTAATTTTAGCTAATTACCAAATTAGCCAAAAAATGAAAAGGCCTAATTTTGTCAAAACAGCTAGCACAATGCTAAAATATTAGCTAAACTCCAAATTTACAAAAAAAGGAAAAAGTCTAACTGTGCCAAAACGGCTAGCATAATGCTAAAATATTAGCTGAACTCCAAACCAGCCTAAAAAATGTCTAAATTAGCCAAAAATAGCTAGCATGATGCTAAACTATTAGCTAAACTCCAAATTAGCCTAAAAACATGTCTAAATTAGCCAATAACAGCTAGCATGATGCTAAATTCCAAATTAGCCTAAAAAATGTCTAAATTAGCCAATAATAGCTAGCATGATGCTAAAATATTAGCTAAACCCTAAATTAGCCTAAAAATGTGTTAATTAGCCAAAAATAGCTAGCATGATGCTAAAATATTAGCTAAACTCCAAACTAGACTAAAACATGTGTTAATTATCCAAAAATAGCTAGTATGATGCTAAAATATTAGCTAAACTAGACTAAAAAAATGTCTAAATTAGCCAAAAACAGCTAGCGTGATGCTAAACTCCAAATTAGCCTAAAAATTGTCTAAATTAGCCAAAAATAGCTAGCATAATGCTAAAATATTAGCTAAACTCCAAACTAGACTAAAAAATGTGTTAATTAGCCAAAAATAGCTAGTATGATGCTAAAATATTAGCTAAACTAGACTAAAAAAAAATGTCTAAATTAGCCAAAAACAGCTAGCGTGATGCTAAATTAATAGCTAATTTCTGCCTCCACATTTGGACAATATCAGACCCCTATGTTTTTTTTTTGTTTTGTTTTTTTTTGTTTTTTTTTTTTTAAATAATGTGCCCACGTGATCGAGACCCACACAAAAGTGACAATTTATTACACCCTTCTACAATTTGTATAGTTATTAATAATAATGAAATAAATAAAAGCGACGTAAATAGCCTCTTGGGGTCAAAAGATCCAGATGGCTTCTTCTGTTATCCTATGAACTGACTCAGGCCCCACATCAGAGGAGAAAACGACTATGTAGCCCTCTCAAGAAAAGTTTGGGGCCCCCTGCTTTAGAGTAGGGGTTCCCAACCCTCAGAATGTGGACCGGTACAAGTTTGCGGGACACTTGGTACCGGGCCCCAGAGAGAGAGAAAAAATCCTTTATATTTATCTAATTCCAAAGGAAGTTTTATTTTGGAAAAGTATTGGATTCTCACCACCACATCCGACTCATCTTTGACACGTTTCAAGTCGCTCAGTCGAATATAAACCCTAAACCCTGCTAAATTGAAACCCCAAAGTTAGCAAAAATGAAAAAAACAAACAGATATTGAAAGGTTTTTTATTATTTATTTTTTTTGCAGAACATTTGACTTCAAAGAAAAAAGAAAGCTACATTAACAAATAAATCAGGAGTCATTTACACCATAAAAATAATGTTACAAGGTTGCTGCTAATAAAGTTGCTCAAATGGTGGATTCATCCCTATTAATTATCTAGAAAATAACAGTTCTTGTGCTCAGTGGGCTAAAGATTTGATTCTGCTGCACGTTTAGAACAAACGCACCTCCGACAAATAAATATTGAACAACCGTTCATCAAACTGACTCCACCTTTACGAGACGGTTTTACAGCCTGAACATATTTTTGAATGAATGCTGACCATCTGCAACAGCTGGATTCTGAAGCATTAATGTGAAGTTGTGTTTCATTGTCAACATTCTGTTCCTGTTGACGTGGCTTATAGCGGAAATTTGTGACTTTTGGTTTCATTTTTGATTTGGAACTTAAGTTTTATCAGTAATAAACGTCCAGCGTAGTTATAAATTTCTGTTTTTTCTCTTTGCAGTTTGATTGATGGTGGCATGTTTTTTTTCTCTGTTTTCCAGCTGCTTCCTGTTTCATCAGATCGCAATTTTAACTAAACTTTACCTAAAAATTGAAGCTGCTAAAATATTGTTAACATAATATGAAAAAAACTCCTTATGGTTTGATCATGTCTGTTTTTATTGTTGCATAAACTGAAAAAAAAAAAAAAAAAAGCATCTTACTCCATTCAGTCAGGTTAAAATCAGAACAATGAAATGTCAATCATCAACTCAAGCGTATTTTTATTTTTTCTTTTAATTGTTTTTACTATTTTGTGCGTTAAAGTGAAGCAGAATTGTGTTGGGGAAAAAAAACACAAAAGTGTGAGACATGAATTGGTTTGAAAGAGGCAGGTGGTCGACATGGACCAACCCAAAAACAGCTGTTCATTTCTCAAAGCCCCCCCTGTGCCCCGCCCCCTTCACACCCCCCAGCATTCCCCCTAATCCATCCTTTGGCTCCACCCACCAGCGTCCCTCCCAGACAACTGTCTCCGTCTCCACCCCTTTCTCTGCTGCCCTCCAGTCCTATTGAGGGGAAAACTGCTTTATCATTTAAACTGTTTACTGGTTGTATTTTACAAAATATATTTCAATTATGAATTTTGTTAAAGTTGATGTGCTATAATCTTTTCTGTTGTTTTTTGTTAATATTTTTTTTGTACCCATGTGACTCCGGATTTCTCTTTCTTAAAATCCTAAGATTTTTGAGTGTTTCTTCCTGTGGACCAGCCCACTTTTTACTTTAAAATCCGTTGACTGTACGAGAACTGTACTCCTTTAATCTGAACGATCGATTTTAAAATTCTGACAAGACAGTATTTAATAAATGATTTACGATGTTTCCAACTAGACCCTAAATATTAAGGTATTTCTTTTTTTTTGAGTCATAGTCTTAAAAAAAAAAAAAAAGTGAAACATTTATTCTGGTAGAGTCTTGGGATTTATCGATACATATCCCGATACCGACATGTATCGGGATATGTATCGTATCACCAATACATACCACTCTAGTTTATCAATATCGCAAAAATTAGCATCTGAATTGACTTAATTTAAAGTAAAACAGTTTGTATGACATCATACTCACTCGGTCCAGTTCTCATTTACAGTCAATGGTGAAATCTGACTTGAACTTAAATCTCTATTTCTTGTAAAAAAGAGACAATACCTCAATATAAAGGTTAAAAAGTCATTAATATTTTCCATTACTCTGTATTGTACCATTCTGTGTTTTTGTATTATAGAATTGCAGGTTAACCTGATGATTTATAGTTTAATTTGGTTTTATTTTTAAAGAACAATTTGGTGTCTGACATTGTTTTTGACAAATATATTATTTTGAGACTCTATTCTTTAATTTGTCAGTTCACTTTTTTAAAAACTTTTTTCCCATATTTCATGTAAAGTTGAATAAAATTTCCTTGAAAAATGATTCTATTTCTTTATTTTTTGAGAAATTAATTTCTTTTAGTCCATTTCAATCCCACAATTATAAATTAAATGCAAAATGTTTGTCCTGGATGACTTCCTGTAAGAAGTGCATGGCGAGTCCCGGTGCAGGATATAAAAAGCTTGGTCTTGCCTCTCCTCCGGCTCATCTGCTGCCACTCAGCGCCCGGCCCACCAGCATGAACACCAAACCGGAGACGAGCTCCAGAGGAACGCCGGCTGCTGCCACCATGAAGGACAGACCGTAGAGCACCGACACCTCGGCCTGTGGGCACGACTCTCCCCTCTCCTGCAGGATGTAGCGGGCCACGTCCACCGCCTCCATCCACAGGACGTACAGCAGCAGCGTGGCGAGGAACAAACAGGCTGTGGAAGAGGGCAGATCGTTACTCAACCAGAGAAGTATGTGTGGGAGCGGCATGAACAGCTGACAGACACACGCTGGTGTCTTTCATTTACCAGCAGTGATGAGGAAGGCTCCGCCCAGCTTGTAGAGTTTGTGGCTGATGAAAGGAACGCCACACACCAGAAGGAAACCTCCAGCCAGGGCCGAAGCCAGCCCCAGGATTACCAACACGGTCCAGAAACCACGAAACACTGAGAGCGAGACACACAACCACGTCCACGGCTTATGGAATAAGTTAATAATTCTGGTGTCTCCCTTTGGATAAATTAACATTTTAGGTCAGAAAGTTATTCTGAAAGTTATTCTGCATTCATGTGGTGTTGGAAGATTTGTTTTTCTGATGTTCAGGTGTGTCTTCCGAGTCAAACAGTCATTTTTCTGGTCATTCCAACATCACATGAAAGCAACTTATCTCAGAATTTGCTGCAATTGGAACTAAAATTAGCACAAAAGCCACAATTTTACTAAATAATATATAGCTTTAAGACATAACATTTTTTAAGTTTTAGTCAAAATTAAAGCATGTTTTTGTCCAGATTCCATGTCATTTCCTTCTCTTATGAGGTGGATTTCCAAACCTCTCCACACATTTGCTAAATCTGAGCTAAATGTATTCATTTGATCAAACTTTAGTCCAGATCTTTCTGATGAAAACTGTGTTTTATTATGTCCTCAGGACACTTTTCCGATGATTGAGGACATATATTGAGGAAACTAAGTTCAAAATTACGTTTTAGTATTTCTTGTGAATCAAGAGCAGAAGAAAAAATGCAATTTGAAAAAGATCTTCTTTGTGACATAGAAAATACGCCACAGACTCCCTGCTTTGAATCCACTTGTAGACAAATAGATCCATGAATGTTTCTGTTTTCCTCGTCTGAGCTGACATCTGCATCTAAAATCTGATGCCAAGAAAATCTGTATTTTATAATCTGTGTTTTTGTTTTGGCCAAATCCGCATTATAATTTAAGTAAACACTATTAAAATAGATCAGAAGATGATCAGAATTACAAAATAAAGCATTTTTTTATGCATTAATGATCATGTTAGTTGACTTCTACCTAAACAACATTTATTGATGATTAAATTTTATTTCAAATGTATATTTTAAAAATATAGGGGCAATATAGTGCATTTTTTTTAATGTACGAAAAAAAAAACTTAAATATTTGAAAGGTGGTGATTTAAAGTAAAAGTACACCCACTCTCTATTATAGTCCTGTACAGTTCTATATACATAGAAACTACACACATTTATTTAGTTCCATTTAAAATAATATTTACCCAAAAACACACCAAAAAACTTTACATTTATAAATATTTACATGTATATCTATCAATAATATTTCTATATTTATTCTTAAACTTCTTTATGTTTGGAGGTTCCTTCAAGTGTAACCTGGTTTCATTCGTGTCTGCTTTTTTCATAAAATTATATTATTCCTTTCTTTTAATAACTATTTTTTTACATTTCAGATAAACCTATAAATGTTTCTTTGTCACCAGTTTTTGCACATTATTTGTAAGATAAATGGCTAAACTGTGTAAAATGAGCAACCTTGAAGATATTTGGCTCCTTTTTTATAATAATAATAATAATAATTAGATCAGCTAAACAATCAAGAGAATCAATGAAGTATTTTATAAAGCTTCATTTACCTTAGTAAGATGGGGACAGTGAAGTAAAGAGGTGACTCTCTTTGGGGGTTTTATAACTTTAGTAAGAATTCAGATATTTGATGTTTTGTGAGGACTCACCTGCAGCCGTGTCATAATTTGGATGGGGAACCTGTCCCAGAGCCACAGGTAAGGGGAAGAGGTAACCATGGACGCACAACTTGGATGTGGGCTGATTTACTGGTTCAAAAGATAAAGAAAAGTTTAAGAATCGATCTATTTAGCTCCTGTGACATGCTGTCAGTTTTTCTCACATACTCATGAGAGTGGTCAGAACGGCGTGTGCTGAGGGCTCCATCTGAAACACACAGCGCCAGAAAAACCCCTCGTGGTGCAGAGTGAGGGAAGACGGAGACGCGGTGACGGCTTCTTCAGACGCCATCTAAGAGGGACACAAACGTAGATCACAGAAGCCAACAGTCAAACCCGAACTTTCTTATTTTCAGGCTTGTCAACACGCCTGCAGCTGGTCCCTCTGTGCTGCAGCTGCAGCATCAAACGTGGTTCTGACTGAGGCCTGCTGAGACTTCTGCACAGACGAGTGCCGAGTGCCACTCACTTGTCAGGACGGGGATTCTGACAACAACTACAAACATCTTTTATTTGAAATTAACAACTCTGAGGGTCTAATCGTAATGTTCTTTGTAAACTTTCACAAAATCCTTTCTGAATTCGTGCTCTGGAAAATCTTTGACTAAATTAAGAGTTTTCATTTTAGAATTCAAGAGAGAATAAACTTAAGTTTAATATGAAATCAGGAGTAGCTTAGTTTTTTGTTTTTTTCACCCAAATTAAGGAGCATCCAATCTAAATGGAAACAGCAGTTCCACTTTAATCATAGACTGGCAGCAAGCTGTACAACAGTGACACCTACTGGCCAAAAATTGAATCAGTTTGAGAACAGT
>NC_050521.1:21717066-21747268 GCF_002922805.2 Oryzias melastigma
ATTAATGACTAATCGGTAAAAAAAAGAAGTTTTAACCAAGATTGTATGTCCCTGATCTTATAAATTGTTAAAAATTGACCTCATCAGTGTTCCTATTTTTGAAAGGTGAGGTCACAAATAAAACATTTAGATCTATTAATTTCCCTAAAATTGGATGAATTGTGTGTGTGTGTGTTTTTTTAAGCAATCAGAAGAAACATGGATGGAAGTCTGCTACAAAATTAAGATGTTGCATTTGGTTAAAACGTCTAAAAAAATCCCAAAAGTGTTAAAGAATCTGTCCTGTTAAATAACATCAAACAAATGGGTTCAATAACGAGTTAAATCTCCAAAAAACTTTCTCCTGTTCCACTTTAAAACCACTATTATCATAAATTATTATTGTCAAAGAACAGAAATGGTAAATGACTCTGTTCATTCATAAAAGTATCTACAAATACTCTCAGTAAATCCTCATATAATCTAAAACTAGCACTAATTCTCAGAGCATAAATCATTTTTTTTCTTTCCAAAATGACATTTAATTAACTTTTTAAGTATCATTTTTAAATCTGAACCACAATTTTCAGTGCAATTTGAATTTTATGATTCTCGAATCAAGTTTTTCTATAGTCAATATAGCAAAAGGACTCATTTTAATAATATTTTGTTTTATATTTAAATCTTAGTTGTGTTGAAATATGTTATATGGATGCTAAATCTTAGCATATATCAAAGAACATGTGTTGTAGTGAAGCTGTGGAGTTTGTTTAACCTAGTCTCTTTTATCTGATAACTTAGTACTTCAACAAATGCCATTAAGATCTGTCATCTTTCCTTCATATGTTGTATTTAAGTTGCAGTTGTTGAATTCTCTCTTTCAGCCTCGACTCTGTTCAGTGGAGCTCAATGCTTTATTTAGTTCAGTGACGTTCTTTAGTAAACACTTTCACAGGATAAAAATGTAAGTAAAATAAATAAATGATCTTTATAAGATCCTTAGGTTGAAGTCCTGACATTTAAAGATTAAATTAAATCTTGAAATCAGCAAAAAAAAAATTCATATTTAGAAATATTCCTCTGATAATCAAGAATATTCGGTCTTAAAATAAGTGTGTGTCGATAAAGTTTTATTTTGGTACATTGACATACATCTCTACATACTTTTTCCCTCAAAATATCCTATTTTAAGAACTATAATCCATTTTTTTTTGGAGTTGCAATTTAAATGACGTGTAAATTATGAAAATTATGCTTTAAAGATTAAATGAATTTTTCAGTTTTAGTGTCTTAAACAAGTTACAACTCACTAAAAGTTTCTGGTAAATTAGTGTTATTTTATATCAAGTATAAAAAATAGTTTCAATGACATTTTTGTGTACTCTATTTTGTCATTAGTGTTCTGTTTAAACAAGCATGTCCAAAGTCTGGCCTCTGAGCCAGATGGAGTTTGTGTTCTAATTTCTTCCAGCCTGCAGATTCTTCTCCTAAAATCCATAATAAACAGCCTCAAACGCTTTCTAAGAAATACGATTTCTTGATGTAATTGGCTAAATTATGTATTGTGGAAACAACCTGACAGTAGAAGCACTAAATTCGGCATGGATGTCCCCTCTTTCAGAAAAACATGTTAACCAAGAGAAAATTCACCATATTAAAACATATTTAACATAAATACATGATATACATAGTATTATAAAGGTCCAGTTTAAAGACTGCATTGTGTGCATGAAGTGTTGAGACTGAGGCACATAGACATGGAATATTTTTGAGTGTATCATCTTTATGTCTTTACGAATGGACGCCATTTTGGATTTTTCTTAAAGTTAACTTGCTTTTCTGAAAGACGGGATCCAAAGGTACATCCATGTTGTATTAACTAGTATCTCAAAATGCAGGATTTGTCTGAAGCATCAACCGAAACCGGTTCCAGTATTAGAGAAAATGAAAATAACAGATTTCTTTGTTTCGGAAAATCAAAATATAATCACTTCTTGTGTCGTTTTTCTGTTCAAATGATTTTAATTTAGAAAGCGACAGTGAGCATTCAGTCAGAAGTGATATGTAACATTTCATTTTGATCTTGTTTTATTGTTTTTTATTCTGATCTTTAGGTAAAAACATTAATTTAAAAAAGTATTTTAATGTATTCCTTTTGTTTGTGAAGAAATAAAAAAATACATTTTCATTATAAGGGTTCAAATAGGCCAAAGATCGATTTTCCTCGAGTATTTACACCAAATTTGGCCCCTTTTTGCTAAAATGTTTAGACACTCCTCTTTTAAATTAAGGAATGCACAGTTTAAAATCGTGTGAAAGTCTGTGAAACCTTTTTTAAATCTATTAAAAGGTGTAAAGGGAAAAAACAGAGCAATAACATATCAAAGCTGATGTCTCTCTTATCTTAGCTCCTTCAAATATTTGCAATTACTAGCCTAGTTAAGTACATCTTTTACTATCTTCGAGTGTTGTGTACACAAACACACTTCTCATTTCAATCACGACCTTTCACCTAAACACTTTCACGTCTTACCTCTGTCTTATTTGCATCTTTGTCCACAGTCGGTGGCGTTGGAGTGGCGTAAGATCCACAGTTGTCACTGGCGACCAGCCAGTAGTCTGTCCCAAAGGCCAGGAAGAAACAGAGGGTCCCCACGACCCCGAACACCCCCCCAACCAGGGCTGCAGCTCCCACCCTCATGACTGCAGCCTGTTGCTCTTGTGTGGAGCTCCTGAAAACTGCTGTCCTGAAGAAAGAACGCCTTCAGCCACTCCCTGGCACGCCGTGGGGTGAAGACGCTGCCGAATCGGATGGGGTCAGACTGGGAGGGGGGGCTGGAGTTATTCTGGGAGGCCGTAAGCTCGTCCTGTTCATATTACCAGTGGGTGTGGAGCGTTTGTAAAAGGAACGATTGCATGTAAGCATGTGTGCAACGCCGACCAGAATTTATGACAACAGTATTTCTGGACTTGGTGAAACATTTAAAAAGGATTGAAGACTCTAAAACATCTGCAGGTGAAACGTAACTTTATTGTTTCGGCAAAATACTAAAAATCATCATTTTATTGCATCTTCACTGCTGGTTCTCGTTCTCCAGGTTAAAGCTGAGTTGTTTCTTTGGGGTTTTCTCCACAGGATGCTGCTGGTCTGAAGAGGTCTGGTCCACTCCTTCAGGTTTGGGGTTTTCAGGCTGACTTTGGGTCTGCGATTCTGTGGAGGCCAAAGAGTCAGAGAGGGTCCGCCTTGAGCTCCTGGTGCACACTGTTAGGAAGGGAGAGGACACATTTAGAGTCCAATAACAATTCATTTAAAATCTAAAAATCGTGATTTTATTTGTTATTTTGAATCTTTTCATATTCTCAGTATTTGTCTTTATTTCTGATTGAGACAGAGCTTTGCAATAGCACTTTTTACTAAATAAAATCATAAAATCACAAAAATAAAAGACAGCATGAACCCAAAAACTGATGGATTAAAACATCTAACACAGACAGGAGCTGCTAACAGTGAAGACAAAAGCTAAAATCCTGTAGCTCAGGGGGGCACAGATTCTGACAGTCAGCGGCCTGACAGAATCCTGTTGTTGTTTTACATGAAATATGTAGGAAAAAAAAACATGATAAACTCCAAAAACCCCAGACTAAAGTATATCAAAAACAAATCAACATTACTAGATGTTGTGCCTCAACTGGGGAAACAAATTCTGGTAGGGGGATCATAATTTGGCACAACACCTGCTTTAGGATGACGTCATGAAATGGACGGATCGGAAGAGAATTCATATTTCATAAATAACTTTTTCTTTAGTATTCCAAAGGTAATATATGATAATGTATATGAATATAGTTTACTGAGGAAGGCTTATGGCCCATTTAAATCGATCATAGCCGTTTAATGGCTCAAAACTCTTTTTTTTTTTACAGTTGTTGATCGTACCTGTGTGAGATCGGCTTAGTCCTGCTCTTCCTCTCAGAGAATCACTGAGTCTTTCGTCATCCTCCTTTAAAAAATAAAACCACAACAATGACAAAATATAGCAGTTTGAGCTCTTATTTTGAAAGAAATCCAGACAATTTAATGTGTTTTATGAGAAACTGCACATGACTGCATATCACATAAGCTTAAGACTTGGAGAGGGGTTTGTGAGCGCTGGACCTGCGGTGCGGTTGTGTTGCAGGTGTATCTCCCTCCAACACTCTGGTGTCGGTGAAGAGGCTTCCTCGCCCGGTTGGTGGCCACGTCCTGGTGCAGGCTGTGTCTGCTGTAAGCTCGTGTTTGCTGCCGTCACAAAAAGCGGTTAACCAGTTCAAACAGGATTCAAAACGGTGCTGCTAGGATACCTTTTTGTTAAAGTTTTGCAGGTTTCTGGACAGAATCCGCCGGATGCTGTCCATCTCTTCTGGCAGGAGGGGGCGGCTCGGAGGACGGGGGTCGACCCTGAACGAGGTGTTCTGTATTAAACACCGAAAGCTTCTCAGAAACGCTGCTGAGGAGATTCCTTACACTGAGGAGGCCTCGGCGTCTCCTCTCTGACCCCTCCTCTCCAGCTCCTGGTAGACTCTGAGGATGGAGTGAGCCTGCTGGTCCTCTCGGATCAGGAAGCGCCTGAGGTACTTCTTATTGAACTGTTCGAACCTTGAATGCATATGTGTGCAGAAGTAAAATGCATGAATGGACAGTCCAGTAGGCAGGGCCCCTCTGACCTTTTCTTCACCCTTATGGGGTAAAACATCCATCCAAAAACTTCTTCACCTTTTTGTTTTCAGACAGCATCAAGATTCCAAATGTTATGATAAAAAATGAAAAAGTTAAATAATAAAGTGTTTAGCTTGGGGGCCCCGCTCAATTGCCCTCTTCGCCTAATAGTAACTCCGCCCCTGCCAGCAATTCATTCATAACCGCTTGAGTTTTGCAAAGGAAGTCACAAAAACTCACTTGTCCTTCCAGAAGTGTTGACCCCAGTAACCGACCACATCTTCCATCCCAGCCATCAGGTGATCTATGAGCTAAAATCAGACTAACATGTAGTTTTTTTTAAGAATAATGTGGATAAATTTGAGTTTTTTTCCCCTCACTCTGGTGTGGATCTCCTCGCTGACTGTCGGCAGAGCTTTCTTCTTCCTCTTCACATCCAGCAGCTCCACCAGAGGCTTTATGGTCATCCCCTGAAAACCACAAGATCTAAACGCTGATCAAAAAGTATCGCGTAAAGACACGGAAACCACATCACAGCTGCTCTCCAACCTGCACAAAGACGGTGAAGAGGATGACCACAATCGTCGTGGTGATGAAGAGCTTTTTCTTCGGGAAGTCGTCAATCAGGAAGACGAGGGAGAAGCAGATGGCTCCTCTCAGACCACCGTAAGCGATGATGAACTGGTCCCTAAAGGTCACGGCGTTCCTCCTCAGCTTGTTCACGACAGAAGTCAGCAGGAGGACGCCTTAGAGCAAACGGGTTTAATGCTGAGAAGGTGGAGTGGAGGGTAACTAGAGGAGACTCAGGAAGCCACCTGTTGTCCTCCAGAAGAGGCAGAGCAGCAGCGTGGAGCAGACGAAGGGCCAGCTCCACATGTGGACGTCCTGGATGGTGGACACGCCCAGGAAGATGAAGATCAGCGTTTCGCTCACGCTGCTCCACATCTTCAGGAAGTACTGGATGCTGGTGTTGCTGCGCTCCGAAACGTTAGCCTCCACGTACTGCTTCATGGTAACGGCACAAGTCACAATCCTGCAGAAGAAAAGACTGAGGGGTGAGATGTATGAACTGAAACCAAAGCTAGCGCTTAGCAACTCTTACGCCGTGATTCCAGAGAGGTGAAGCATCTCTGAGGTCAAGTAAGACAAGTAGGAGTAGAGGAAGACGAAGAGCGGGGCGATGACCTGGGCTCTGGAGGTGAAGCGAGAGGTGAGGGCCGCCACCAAGCCAAAGAAGAGGCCCAGAAACAGCCCTCCCAGCCCCACCACCACCACCCTGCACATCCCCAGCAGCACATCCAACCCCGACACCGATGGCAGGCGCAGGAAGGACTCGAACAGCTTATACAGCACCTGTCAGAGAGGGAAATGTTTGAACTATTGATTCATGAACCGGAACCCACAGCCTGCAGTGCTGCCCTCACCACGGTGACGGCGTCATTGAGCAACGACTCCCCAAAAACCAGGATGTGCAGCTGATCGTTGACTTGCATCTCCTGGAAGACGGAGAGCACGGCCACGGGGTCGACGGCGGCGATCAGAGAGCTGAAGAGCAGGCAGTGGAGCAGAGAGATGTCTCCCAGAGACGATGGAGCCAGGAGGCAAACGCCGTACAGGGACAGGCCGATGCCCAGCACGTTCCAGAAGGTCCCCAGCACTGCGTACCTGCAGGTGCACGACACCAGGTCATCTTTACAGGAGCTAGGATGGTTCTGCTTTCAGATTTTGAAGTCAATCAAAGGTCACAGCTGGTGTTTAGAGTAAAAACAAGTCATTACTTCTATAAATTAAGCCACACGCTCAAAATAAAACATCTAAAGACCCACTGTGGTCATCTTCTGATCTATTTTCAAAGCATTCCCTGAGGTCTTTTGATCATAATTATGCAACTTTTAGCCAAAATTTTAAAAAGTTGCATCGGTTTCCCAGACATAGTTTCTGCCAAGCGCCAGAAGTTCATCAGAAATTTGCCTCCAAGTTGTGGGTGGGACTGTAGGTATGGAGCAACCCCGCCCCCCTTTTCCCTCTCCATTGATGAGAGCTCTCTATTTACATGCTAGCTTACAGACCCTCACACCAGGCATGTAGGGCCTTGGGGGGGGGGGCTTCAGCACCTGCCCCTTTTACCTCATAACCTAAAGTACCCTAGTGCCCTGTTGTTTTTTTAAATAAAGTTTTTATTCAAATACATATTAATTAACAATTGTTAGTGATATAAGAAAGAAAAAACCAAAGAGAAAGAAAAAAAAATCTATATTCTATTGTTTATTCCAAGTCTATAATAAATTGAATTAACTCGTGTTGACAATATTTTTTCACTTTCACCTACACTGAGTTGTTATTTATTAAAAATGTATTTTAATTTTCATATTGTTTTTGGATATAAACAATAAAAATGTGTTTTTGTTCCCTTTTTCCAAATTTGAGCCCTCAAAAATCCTGTGCACGTCCCTGCTCACACCTCAAACCAATATTACCGTTTGCAGCAAAAACGACGAGCAACATTGGAGCCGTTACAGTTTTAGCTCAGATTCCAGCTCAGACGAGGGAAATGAAGACGTTCATGGATCTATTCGTCTATAAAAGATTATCGTTTCCAGATTCGTAACTTAGTTTTTCCCATACATGCCCTCCAATAACACATTAAAAACTCCAAAAATGGGTCTTCAAGGTGAACAGACCAAAGAATGGTCCCCAGGTTTTCAAAGAAGAGCCTGCCGGGTAGGAAGTATCCGGCATCCAAAACGATGGGTGGAAGCAGGAAGAGGAAGAAAGAGTCGGCGCTCAGAGTGGGAGGAGCCGAGTGCCGGACGCCGTAGATCACACCGCCAACCAGGAGGCCCACCATGATGAGGACACAGCTCTCCGGGACGACGGCTGGGACTCGACCGGACCAGTGGAAACCTGTGACAGTGACACCAGAAAAGTTGACTATGAAGCATATTATGGGATGCCAAAATGTTTTGGTTTAAAACCACTGAACTATATTGTTGCCTAGCAGTATGTTTATGTTGAAAGGGTCAAACGTGTTTTAGAGCCAATTTTCCTTCATTGTTACTTCCTAATTAGAATTTTTTTTACGTTTTTTCCAAAATATTGTTGTTCTTTTGTAATGTACAAATCACATATTGAATCAAAGCAAAAGCGTGACCCAAAAATTGACATTTTAACCACATTTTGACAAAAAATCATTGTTTTGGTGCACACTAATATATTCTGATGAGATATTTGAGTAGCTGGTTTGTTTTTGAATCTCAATTTTTTAAAGTTTGCGTAAAGTTTCCAAACTTAAGCCACATTTTTTCCCGCCTTAGTCATAAACTTCTGTGTCTCACCTGCACACTTCATCTCTCCAGAACTCAATAGGACCAAATAAGAGCTAGAAAAACTGCTTTTCATCCAAATATCTGCATTTTCTATACTTGGATTGAGGTTTCTCTCCAACTTTGTGTAGTTTAAAGTAAGTTTTCTATAAGTTAAAAAGATTCTAATTAAGATGTATCCTCTCAAGTTAGGATTCAGGCAGTCATAACTTTATTCAAAAAGAATCCTCTTGAATTCTCCTCTGTCATGTCCAAACAAACTCATAGCTTTGAGTGATGAACAAGCAGATCTGTTAGTTTGTGATTCTTCACAGATAAAGATTAAGAAAGAAAGCCCTATAAATGCAGCATTTCTTAATCATGGTCCAGGTACTCCACTGTCTTACATAATTCCCTTTTTCAGAATTAGAAATTCCGTTCGTTCGAAAGTCCTATTTAGTGGTGGACTGCAAAGATTGGATGACAATCAGATGTGGCAAAGGAAAAACCCAAGAAAAACTAAATTAAAGCTTATTTATACAATAATTAAAGCTGCCTGATTCTTGTATTCTTTAAAAGTTCCTACTTTTTTAAATAAAGTTTTATTAATTCACTAAAAATATGCAAAATGTTTTGAATTGGTTTGAAAAAGTTACAATTTGTGACAACATTTCCACCAATCACTAAATGTTGTTTATGGCGTAAAGAATTAAGAAGTTTAGAGTCTGTGACACTTTAATCTTTGAACTTTAGATGGTAAAATTCTCCTTAAAAGGTTTTTAGTTTATTTTTTCCAAATTGCAATTTAAAAAAATGATTGTTTTTACTAATTTTCTTCCTTTTTAATCTATACACACTATTCATAACCTTTCCATTGCATTTCAATGCATTTTTTTAATTGACATCCTTAACATTTGCTCATAAAAATATATATAAAATGCTACAGTGTTTACATTTTTAATGTTTATCCTTTTTTCCTTCCTTCATTTTCTAAATCCATTTTGTCCCTTTTGGGGTTACAGGTGTTTATCCTGATATTTCCTTTTTTTTTTAATTAGCGTTCTAATGTGGAACACAAATTGTACAAGAGCATTCTCAGACTCTAATTGGAAATTATTTTAATTACTTTAAAGTTTTCTGATGTGAATAATTCTGGAAGAATCTCTATACTGACTAGCAGACACATCTGTCTTACCCAGTTTGGCCAGCGAGGCCAGCATGATCCACAGCACGATTTCAAAGGGAGCCTGAACATGGTGGTAGTCCAGGCTGAACACCCGTAGAGCCATGGGAGCGTCCACATGCAGACCGCCACCGCCGCTGCTGCTGCTGCTGTTGGAGCCCACCGACGGCGGCAGGTTGTGAGCCTGAGGAGGAGTCAGACCCGCACATCCCAGCAGACAAACGGACAAGGCCCAAAAGAGAGTCCAGAGTGCAGCCATCATGCTGGGATAGCATGAGGACGGGACAGGAGGGCAGAGAGGCGTGCACGGATACACACACATCCCCCTGAGCAGAACTCACACTGCTGCTAATGTGCACAGGAATCCCTGAGCTTGCACCAACAGCGCAGAGTTACTGGAGTTTGAAGCTCAACAATATTTCTCTCATTTTAGGAGAGAATTAGATACACTAACTTTTCTTTTTTTTAATAAAACTATCAAGCTCAACTTCCTTAATCTAAACACATTAGAACACTGAATAATGCACCAATGAGTTATAACACTATATTTACTAATTATGTTTGTGTGTTTCATGCCCTACCTATATGTGAATTTTAGTTTTAAATCTTTTATTTTGAAATGCAGATTAACTTTGAAAGCTGCAATAACAATAAGGGCATTAAATCCTGCATGCTGTTGTATTTATTGTGTTAATTTATGTGCTGGGTGGTTTTTTTACATGTTTACACTGCTTTAAAGTTGATGCACATAATGTTCCTTTGAACGTTTTTAAAATTCTTAATGACTTAAAAACGAATAATAAATCTATAAATGCAACTGAAGTTTATTCTAGATGCAAGCTTGAATTTTTATTGTTTTTGTTTTAAATTTGAAATGTACCTAAAATTATTCCTAAAAGGGACTTTTATTAAAAAAAAATGTTTCATATCTTTGACTAAACCGACTATAACCACAGGTTTTTTGAGCTCCCGGGATCCGTTCAAACAGCTTTTGGTCTTCACCAATGACAAAAATTCAAATTTTTCCTCCTCTTAAGTGCTAATTTTTCAAAAAATGTTTGTCAAATTACCCCACAAACACCTAATATACTCTCCACGCAGACAAGAAATGTGACACAAACTAGATATTTTAAGAAACCTGTCATTTCAACTTATTTTAGACACAAGAGTGACGGCGTTTGGGCTTCTGGAGGCTCTGGATCATTCTTGATGGTGAACATTTGTTGTTCAAACACCTCAAATAAGCACATTTAGTGTTGTGACTCTGATAGAAGTGCAACACAATGAAGTGAGTCCGGTTAGGAAAAGCCAGACAAAATCTTTTTTAGTAAAGATCCTCTAAAATGTGAAATAAAATTATAAATTCAACATTTTTTCTGCTTTTAAAGGGAACATATTCCTAATAGTGACCCTATAGTGCATGTTTAGGTTGTATGTCTTCTTTGTAAAACACTGAAAAAGGTCATGTGGTGGTAAAGTATTCTTTGACGAAGCCATAAAGGGAATTTGAAGTCATTTTTCTGACAAATTATGAGCAGAAATCCATTTGTTTTTATTATTTTATTATCTTAAAAAATAAGTAAGAAAGCAGAGAAGTTACATGATTTTAAATGAGCTCAAACATTAAGTCAGTCACACAAAAACTCACAAACTAGTTGGAAAAAGTAACTGCAGATATTCACACGTTTAAACTGACTTCAAAAGATTTATTTTTATGAACTTAATTTAGGTTTTAATAAACTTGTTCTTGTGTATTTTTAAGATTTTTGGTGTGAAATGCACTGTAGTTAAATACTTTCGTCTCTTGACACATCAAATGTGTAAATTTAGCTTTAATAGATCAAATATGATTATAGCAGAGTAACTTTTTAGAAATGTAAAAGCAGAGAAATGGGCTTAGAGGGATTTAGAAGCTGCTTTAAAAAGTCTTCAGACTGATAACCTGTAGTGCCACAATTGGACAGCAGGTGGCGCATGGAACCAGCTGTGGTTGAGGCATCACTTCATCAAACAATGCTCTGCACAAAACAAAATTACACAGAATTACAGGTGGGAGGGCGTGGCTTCACAGCAGAATCTTTGGTTTAATACTTGAGGACGTTTGGCTGCATTTGTGGATTTTCAGCTTCAGAAATCCTCAACACTGGAGAGCTGAAGTTTGATGAGGAGGGAACGACATTGTGGGTGCTCAGATAACTTATTTTGCCACCGCTGTCTCTTTGTGAACCTTGGTCCAGACTGTTCTCCAGGGAGTACGGTTCCCGAGAACCGGGCTGCGGCGGCGGCACCAGGCCGTGCAGGAGGCTGTTCTCCAGATGGGAGTTGCATCGAGCCAAATTATCCGTCAGGTGCTGCATGTAAACCTCCTCCAGCTTCTTCTCCAGCAGCCCGTTCAGCACGGAGTTGGACATGGGCTCCAACCCGGACTCATCCAGGTCCAGGCTGACGCTCTCAGTGCCCCCCATGACCAGATACCCCTGGTCTGGGATGGACGCAGCTGACCCAGCATGGACCTCTGGCTTCAGCTGCACCTCGGGGTTGCAGGAGTCCTGCTGGCTTGAGTTGGCTCTCAGTGGATTGTTGGATATGCGGCCCGAATCGGCCACCTGGAGGTCTGGATACTGGTCCAGGAGGCTGCAGTCCTCGATGCAGACGGGGTTCTGGGTTGTTGCAGGGGAATACCCAGGGATGAAGAGGCCTGGAAGCTGAGGAGGCGCTCTCTGTCTCTGGGCTGGACTTAAATCTGAAACAAAATTGGATTATTTGCAACTGCAAATATTTCTATTCACTTTTAACAACATTTGCATTTAAAGCTGATGTTTTATCCAAGAAAAACTGAAAAGAGGAAACTATTTTTTAAGAGGTCAAACAGCTTCAGGATCAATTTAGCTCCATCGTGATTTTAAGAAGTTCAAGCTGACCCTTAACTGAACATTTCAGTACAGTTACTGTGTTACCTTCTTCAGCTGAAAGCATCTGCGGGAGCGCCGACCTGGAGTACGAAACGGCATAACTCAGCGGGTCCACGCGATGAGCGCCGGTCTGACCTCTCTTCTGCTTGGAGGCAAACGTTTTCTCCTCCCTGTAGGGCAGTGATGTCAAAAAACCTTCCGCCAACATGACACCGACTGTCCTGCTGCCTCTTCTGCCCTTCGCTGAGCTCGCTTCAGATATTTGACTCCTCTTCCTCTGTGCTGTTTCACTTCTGCATGTGACAACTGGGCCCTCCACCCACCGTCGCTCACTTCCTCCACCACTGGAACGCAGAATCTCTACAGTAAAGCAAACAGTGACCAGAGGTCAGCGGCCTTTAATGGAAAAAGAGACGATTGGCTCAAAAACAAGCAAGAGCTGATCTTCATCACGCAGAAAAATAAACTTTATAAATAAACGGCTTACAAAAACATCAATAAAGTATTTATTTAGGTTCATTCCAGGAGAACAGCAGTGATATGTGTTTCTATTTTAATTTAAAAACTTAAATTTTTAAATGTTATTTTATATGTCAATCGCACAAAATATTCATTGCAGAAGAAATTTCCACGGGGAAAATGCTTTTTATTTTCTTTTTAACCTTCACTGTGTTCAAATTGACCCATTTTCAGACTAAAATGGGTCAATTTTGACCGTCTAACTTTTTAAGTTAAGTCGATTTGACCCAAGAAGAATTGTTATAAAAGTATCTTTTTTTGTTCTTTTATAATAACTTTAATTTTGTTTACTTCTGAAAGCAGCACATTCAAGTTCCTTTCAAAATAAAATACACCTTGTGTCAAATAAAATGCAGGGAAGTCAAACAAATAATTTTCTTGTTGCGGCGTCGTCTTTATTTTGGTTTTTTCAATCTTTTGATATAAACATGACAACAGTGATGTAGATTTGAAGTTTTTTAGGTGTAAAATGCATTAATATTTGTAACTACTTTTGTCCTTAACAACTTTATTAACACAAAAATCAAAAATTAATAATGTTTATGGGTTATTAGTAAGACATTTATCAGCATAATAAGCTGAATAAGGTTTATTAACATAGTAAGATTCATTAAATAAACTGCTAACAAGCTTACAAATGGATAAACTATCTTAACAAACATTATATTGCATGTTTTGGAGTAACTAATTTAAAGTGTTACAATTTATTCAAATAATAAATCACTCCGACAGTAGATTATATCTTCTTTGAAGATCATTTTGCTTGGTTATTGGCATGTTAAAAATCTAAAAAAAATTAAATACTCAATAAACTTAAATAAATTAACCAAAACTGCAAAATATTTCTCTTTTTAAATAGATTGAAGTGTTCTTCAAGGCAACAAAAGGTAGATTGAGGTGATCTAAAGTGGTAAAATCATCAGCACACCAGTTTATAACGCCACAGATTAAAGAGTAAGAGGGCAGCATGTGTGATAATGATAGAATATGTACTTTTACCTCATCACCAACATCTTATTTGTAGATTTTTTTAAATTTAAGAAGTTTCAGAAGTCAAATAGTGTATTCATTCTGTTTAAAACTTCTGATTTTGAATTTCGGTGTGACGTTTTATTCATGTTTCTCAAGAACCTCAAATATAAATTCAGCTTTTTAACTGATTTGATTTATTTTACACATAAAAAAATAAAACAAGATTAATCAAAATCAAGAAAACAAATGATTCGTGTGTGATGGAAATTCTTTTTTTTTCAACACATAAATGTATTTTTCCAAAAGGAAAAAAAACAAATCAGTATCTAATTCAAAAGTAATGGGACTGAATAGAAATGAGGAGGAATGAACCCTCTTTCTCCTATTCACCATAAACGCTCCGTTTCCACAGTCGGCCATGTGATGTTTTTCCTCAAACTCACCCGTCTGAGTGCAGCAGAATGTGGCGATTCGTCACCCCACAGCACATTTCTGCACTGCTGTGCAGCTCAGCTGTGATGGCTCTCATCCCTCCAGCCCCCGGTGTTCAGCCGTAAAATATGAGGCTCCAAAAGCACAAAAATCATTTACACGGCTGTGTTTTGACTTTAACCGTATTTCTCGGCTTTATAACTATATTATTTTGTTAAATATTGATTTATTTACTATTTTTTTTATTTTTTTTTGTTTGTTCTCATTAAACTGCATATTGGGATGAATTTAACAAGTTCCTCCAAATTGACTCAATTACCCATAATGCCTCATAGGACAAATCAGGAAGTGAAACAAAACTGAGTTTGTGTTCACCAGTACAGTCAAATATTATATACATAAGTGCAAATATGCAAACAAAAGTTTGCATATTTGCAAAAAGTTTGTAAAAGTTTGGAGTTTGCATATAATTGAGTTTTATGTTTTCAACAAAGAGATGATACTGTATGTAAAAAGTATTAAATCCTGTACTGAGAGAAAATGTGTTAAAACTGTTGGAAGTTTCATCTCAGCCCCTTAGTAAAACAAAAAATACATGTATACATTTTCTAAAAATTGAAGTTGAAAAAGATATTCTGGTTACTGATTGGTGCTGACCAGATAGTAACCAGAAACATTATTCTTACTTCAATTTTTAGACTTTTTTTTCAGTTTTTAGAAAACAATTTTTTTACTTCAATTTTTAGAAAGAAAAAAAACGTTCTTTTTTTTTCCTTTTTTTCAGTTACTATGTGGTGTGCACCAGATAGTAACTGAAAAAAAAATATTCTAAAAGACTGAATAACATATTTTTTTACGTTATTTTTAGAAAACAAACAAAAATACTTCATTTTTTTAGAACGAATGACAAAAAAACTATAAAATTTTAGTTTTTACTTCAGTCTTTTTAACTTCGATGTCCCTTTAGGGCTCCGTACATTTGAAACATATTAATATTATTTTCTTATTTTATTTTTTTAGTGTTATTGCTTCACACTTGTGGTTGACAATGTTCACACAGAAGGAAATACTGAGTAGTTAAGTCAAAAAAAGCTTAATGTTAGTTATGTTACAAATTGTTAAACAGGCTGAATGTGTGTAAATGCAGAATATATGTACTTATATTTGTCCCAATACTTTAATCTTAAGGAGAAGTTTATCCAAAATCGAAGAGTAAATGAACTCAGTTTTAGGAAATTTATATAAGTCTTATCAAAAATAAATCCTTGGTCTATGCTAAAAGTAAGGCAGTATTATTGAAGTTGAGTTTTTATATATTATCAATATATTACATACTTAAAATATTTATAATTTTAAGTTATCTAAAGGATACTTTAGACTCAGTACCTGTAGTAAACTAATACTTATACTCAACTAATAAAATAGTTTAAATTTACTACTTTTTGCAAATGGAAATACACACTTCCCAAAATACACTCTTTGTCTGTTTTTTATTAAAAATGTGTTAGTTTAGTATCTAAGGGTGCGTTTTATGTTGAATTTCACAGTAATTTGTTTATAAAGATCCAAATCAAAACTGAGAATTTCTTTTATAAATACATATATAAAGCAGGAACCATCAAATCAATCAAGTATCTAAATATTACTGTTCTAATCCAGTTTGTTCCAATTATTTCAAGATGCTTGAGGTCCAATTTGCTCTTTTGCCAATCACTTTATCTTCTATTTTTTTAATAAAATCAACAAATTCATGCTTAGAGACCCACACATATTCTTGTTTTAAAAGAGAAACTGGGTTTACTGCAGTTTCTTTTTTGATCAGCTTTAGTGAGTTACTTCTCTTTTTACTTTTTTATCATTTTCTTTAGGCTTTTTCATTACATAAAACTCATCAGTTTTTGCATTTGTGTCCTTTATTAGGTCAAGCTTTAATTTTCGTTCTGATATGATGAAGTAGAATGTCTTTCATTTGAAATGTTTGCATTTTTCACATGTATTTTGTTTCAATATAAGCACACAAATGATCCTTTTTGCCACCTAACTCTTTATTTCATTTCGGGCCAGGCTGTACAAGATTATCAACACAATGTCACACAAAAACAAGAGAAACTGCTACTTCCTTTAAACAAAGACGTAAATAAAAAAAGTAAAAAACAAACTTCCCTCATTTGGCCTTTTTGGAATGTACTTTCACTTTCTAAACTTTTAGTCTTAGTAAAAAATAAAAAAAGGAAAAGTTTGTGACACAAATGGCACCAAATCAGAATTGTGTAAATAACTCAACAACTTTTCCAGAAAGTGCTGTTGTTCTGATGAGTGAGTGGGTGTGCTTGGAGTGATTTTGGATCAAATGAGCTTTAAAAGGATGAGCGTTACAGTATGGGTGGAGCTTGGCGAAGCGCTCCTATGGAGGAAGCTACGACTGGACGCTAACATTTCATCAGATTCACACACTGAGGTCTGAGGCCTCAAGGCACGGCTGAAGACGGATCATACAAAAAAGTAAAAATCGGGTGTTAGACGTTTGCCGAGTGAAGAGTTGCTGTCTTCTTCTCTGTGGGTCTGGGTCCAGCAGGAAGTGGGGAAGGCCGGAGGTTTCAGGTTGAGAACAGTGTAAAGGTGCTACTGCTGCGCTTTCTTTGCTTGAGCTACCGCCTCCTGGAGAAAAATAAAGGAAGAAAGACGAAAATCAAAATCAGATTGGTCTTTACCTTGTTTTTCTTGCCAGAGATAATATTGAAAAAAAGAACCCTGTTTCCACGGTAACTGGCACACCTTCTTGCAGTTCCTGCTGTAACAGAGAGGAGGTGCCAGTATGCAGGATGGAAATAAAAAGGAAAATACACTCACTGGCCACATTATAAGACACACCTGTCCCACTGCTCCTTAATGCATATTTCTAATCAGCCAATCACATGACAGCAACTCAATGCATGTAGGTACATAGACACGGTCAAGACGATCTGCTGCAGGTCAAACTGAGCATCAGAATGGGGAATAAAGGTGATTGAAGTGACTTTGAATGTGGAATGTTAGTTGGTGCCAGATGGGTATTCCAGAAACGGGATTTTCACCCACAACCATCTCTAGGGTTTACAGAGAATGGCCAGACTGGTAGAGAGACAAAAGTAACTCAAGAACCACTAGTTACAACCGAGGTCTGGAGAAGAACATCTCTGAACGCACTAGAACCTTGAGGTAAATGGACTACAGCAGCAGAAGAACACACCGGGTATCACTCCTGTCAGATAACAACAGGAAACTGAGGCAAAACTCGACAATAGAAGATTGGAAAAAGGTTGTCTGGTCTGATGAGTCTCTATTTCTGCTGCCACATTCATGATAGTGTCAGAATTTGGCGTCAACAACATGAAAGCATTGATCTATCAAGTCTTTCCTCAAAGGTTTAGGCTCTTGGTTGAGGTATAATGGTATGGGAGATAATTTCTTGGCACATTCTGGGTCCCTTTAGTACCAATTTTGTATGGTTACAACACCAGATCCTACCTGAGTATTGTCCTTTATGACCACAGAGTACAATCTTCTGATGCTACTTCCAGCAGGATAAGGCTCCATGTCATAAATCAGACTGGTTTCTTGAACATAAAAATAAGTTCACTGGACTCCTCAGTCACTAGATCTCAACCCAAACTTTAGGATGTGGTGGAGCGGGAAACTGGAATCATGGATGTGCAGACGACAAATCTGCAGCAACTGTGATGCTATCATGTCAATATGGACCAAACCCTCCAGTACCTTGTTGAATCTTTGCCACCAAGGATTAAGGCAGTTCGGACTGTAAAAGGAGGAAAATACTAGAAAGGTGTACCTAATAAAGTGAGTATATGTGCATTTTATTATATAACATGTGTCTTCTGCACATATGAGAGGCATTGTCTCATATGACATGGCTGTGGGGTTTTTTTCATACTTGCCTTTGAACCTGGAGGAGCGGTCAGACCCAGAAAAGCATACACGGCGTTGTCCTCTCTGGCATCAAAGAAGGCTTCATAGTTCTGGAAAATGACAGAACATTGATCACACCAAAGACGTGATCCCACACACCCTGAATCAGAGCCACGCAGAGGTGGTACGAGCTGATCGATTGTGTTCGGACCTTAAAATTACACCAAATAACTCCCTTTCTATGTGATCACTTGAGCATCCTCTCATTCAATACCACCCGGATGCTGCAAAAAACCCAAGAAATCCTTTTTTTTCCGTTCTGACACATCCTGCATTTGCTACTTTGTGTTTATCCATCAACAATACAAAAGGCGCAGCCAACAGAGTGGAGACTTTTCACATAATAAATAAGCATATTTGACTACAAATGTGAAATGATTTCCTTAAATATCAAACAGGAAGGCCGACAACACATGGTTAACATTACCTAATGCTTACATGTTCTAGGCCTTAAAACATTAAGTACACATGCAGTGTGTGGCCCACAAACAATTGAATACCTATTTAGTTTTAAATCAAAGAAACAACAAAAACATGTTTGAATTGAATCTAAATTCAACCTCTTAGCTGTAACACAACATTATGAGGAGTGAGTCATTACAAAAGCAACGTTTTAGGTCCGAGTGGGAACAAAAACCTTCTAAAAAGAGACTGCACTGTGGTCCAAACATGTAAATACTAACACATGTAGCCATTTTGGAAAGCAATTCTCATTGTGTGAAGGAGTTTGTGATGCAAATGTATTAAAAGTCCTTTGCAAATAAAGTTTTTCTGTCAAAAAGTATGACAAATAGAAAAGAAAGACTCTCTTTATGAATAAAGTCTGTCAGAAATCATAGCCTGAAACGATAAACCACAGAAGAAGTCACGCACCAACCATGCAGGAAAAGGTTCCAGGAACATCAACCGAGTCTAACAGCTAGCTCCATTATGAGTTATGAATTACATTTATGACTTCTAATAATCGTTTTCCTGAACACTGTGCTGAAGGAGGAGTGAGAGCAGCGATCTCTTGAATTCCAAAGCTTTTGGTTTCTTTGGATCTTCATGTGCATTGATCCTGACGGTAAACTCTTGCTATTTTGTAAAACAATCTAAGTATAAAGAGTCAGGGATCTGCAACATGTGGCTCTTTTACAACATTTTCTTAATTTTTAAAAAGTAAAGTAATGACGTGCCAGACAAAAAGGCGCATGGAACAAATTAAAACGGAGGAACAAAACGTATCAGTCCGCCAGACTCCTGACTACAATACCCATGATGCTCCAACAATCCATCAAGCGTTGTGGTTTTAGTTTACTAGTTGTAGTAAAACACTTCGATTTTTGATCAGAAAGTCAATTGGACATCATTAGGCACAACCAGAATTTATATACAATGAATATATCTCACACATATATATATATATATATATATATATATAAAGGGGATTTTCTATTTTTTAACAAATTCAAGAATTTTAAGAGTACCTTAAGGTTGCAAAATAAGGTAAGGGTCACTTATTTAGCTTTGATTAAGGGTTTATTCAGACTGGAATGTTGGTTTGGTCTGGACCAAGTCCACGTAAATTCAAATGGAGTCCTGATCCTTGTGTTTGGTCTGTTTTCAGATTTTCCTGTTGCAGAACAGAGACTGTAAACAAAACCACATGACTAAAGGTCTCTTCACTCATTGGCCAGGAAGTACGAGGGCGGAGCGAACCAACAAGAGATGGAAATTATGTACGTGCTGCGTCTTTGTCGGGATAGTTCAATTTTGATCAATTTGAACGTCTGTATCAGCTTCAGGTTCAACACTTTTTACTGCTGGTTTGCTACGGCGGAGGCATGCTGCAAGAGGGTGACTGGTGGGGAGATAGGATGATAAACTAAGTGTTTATGACATATAGTATGTCGGGAAAACATTGTGAGAAGTAATGTGTGTCACTTTATAAGTTGTTTTAACGAGCCTACATTCATCCGCCCACATTTTAATGAGTTTCTGTGTCTCATTGTTGTGGTGCTATAGCATTGTTTATAAGAGAATTCTGTTAAAAAGCTTTTAGGATGACATCACAGCAGCATCTTAACGAGACACAGAAAAGCGTGCAATAAGTGTTTTCACCGTTGTTAGAACAAACTTTCTAACGAGTCAGCAGATGGATTATTTTTCCTCTTTAATAACAAGACAATTGTTGCTTTATATTTGTCCTGTTGCTTCCTTCCTACGTTGTTTACAGCTACCGGGTACGGTGGCTGTTTTGGTCCAATTATTCCGCTCCGAGAGGAAACTAACGGAGACCACCTCTAAAGATGGGTCTGAGAGTAGTTCTTGGTCCTGGACCAGGTTCCACTTGCATGTATTCAGACTGAAAATGTGTTCCAGATTATAACAAACTCTATCTTTATAAATCTATGATCAAATTAACTGTGGATTTGTATCGAATCACTGCTTACATTACAGTAACTACTACATTGGCTGCGTTGTGAAATAAGGTTATTTTTTTATTTTAAAAGGAAGTGACATGAACTTCTGTCAAAAGTTATAAACTATTCCATAGTTTGAAAAAACTTCAAATTTATTTATATTTTTCATTTATACCAATAAAAAAACAATAGTTCATTTTTGTTTATTATGATAGGACCATAAATATAAAGCGTAAAAGCCGAATAAATCTTGGAATATTGAAGGTTGAAGACTCCTGGCCTAGTAGAGTTAGGATTAAGCAACATTTTAGGCCACTCAACACTTGATTGTCCTTATCTTTGAAGCTTTCTGGAGCTTAAATGATTAAATCTAACACCCACTGGTGTGGTGAAAAATGATGAGGAGTAAATGTAGGAGTAAACATTAAATGAACATGGTCTTAGTAGTTTTTATCTACTTAAAGTATGTATTAAATGGGAAGATTTGGTTCTGGATTTACACTATTTGTCCCACCCAAAGCTGCCAGCAGGAGTCCAGTCACATCAGGTCAAAGCAGACATCTCCGAGCAGATGACGGCCTTTGATTTCTCTAGAACGTGTTTCAGCCTGCGCTGATGTGCAGGACAGACAGGCCGATGCCTCGACAACTTCCTGGGTTTTTTGACAAAACTGCCAGAGGCCGGAGGGTTTGTGTGTCAGGCGGACAGAAGCACCGCAGGAGGTTGTGGTCTCACCGTTTTTCCTTCATTCAGCACACAGCAGGTGATTTAGTCACCTCCTTTTTTAACCGAGAAACGTACAAGTCAGTTAGCAGAGAACGGAGAGATGGAAGGCTAAAAATATCACAGCTGGGAGACAGTCTAGACTAGAAAATCAAACTTTTCTTGATAAAAAAAAAAAAAAAACAGAAGAGTTTTTAAGAGTCTGCAGAATTTTGTCTAATACATGTCCTAATTTTGAGAGTGACTTTTCCATTTTTTTTTTTTTTAAATCCGTAACTTTGCAATCTGTTGCATCAGAACCAGTGACGAAATTCAAAACACAAGTGGGAAAACAAAACAGCCTCTTATAACACAATAAATTGAAGTAATACTGGACTAAAATGAATTAAAACAAAGAGAACAGCAGATCAGAGAGTGCTCGTCTCACCCCGCAATATTTGCTTTCGTTAAATATCTGTGGGGGCAGAGGGTTCCCGGTGGCAGGTCTGGACTCCTCGGGTATATTCTCCCGCATCCACTTCCTGTTGGCCTCGTTGGCCGCGATGTCGCACTCCTCAAACTCGATCTTATTGGCTGCCAGGAAGCCCATCACATCCTGCTGCTGCTTTTTGATCTGTGCATGGAAGGCGAGACAAATGGCAAAGGGGAAGTTGTCGTTTAAAACCACAGGTTGATGTGTGACGTGCAAGAAAACGGAAGGTTTTGCTAACATCTTTACGCTCAAAAAGAACACACACGAGTGCTTGATTAGGTACATTTGGCAAAATTACAAAGTTCCACAAACAAATAAAAAAAATGTCCAAGTTTTCTCCTTTTTGACTTTATCTTGAAGGAAGGACTAGTGGATCATGGGTGATAAGTTTGCAACTCTTAAAATCTGAGACTGTTCTATTACAAAATGCAGAACACTGTCTGCTCCTCTTTCTTCTGACTCATTCTATGCGAGTCCGTGTGAGTGTGAGAAATTCTCTTCCAATGAGCTCTCAGTGGGTGTAAGCCAGGAGGAGGATGGCCCTAGAAGGCCAGACGGAAACAAGAACTCCTCTGGGACTCAAGAGGAGGTAACTGGTCAAACACGAGCCAAATAAGGCCTGCTTCACAGAGATGCACACCCATACAAACTCTGCTGCACGACCGCATGCAAATCCATGCACCTCAAGCCAAAGTAAACCAGGTTTATCACACAAAAAACACAAGGATCGATTCATCTCCTTCCCTCCAGCTCTGACAGCATCTTGTTGGAGCTCCTCCCAAGTTTTTGCTATGCAGAGGAGGCTGGTGGACTACCAAAGAGCCATCTGCTGAAACAAAACTTGGGTGGGGGGCTGGAGTCTGCAGGGACAACGTGAATTAGTCACCAGGAGTTGCACTAAAAAGGGCCAAAATCCTAGAGGCAGCTCCACCTGCTCAAGCAGGGCTTGAAAAACGTCACTGCCCCTCTGGAACGCTCCGGAGAGTCTACAGAGTTTTTGACTCGCTCGCATTAACACGGCAAAACAGCTAGAAAATTCCGATTCAACACCAGTTTCCTTGTCGTCCTTTCAGTTTGGTGCACCGTCAGCACATCCGCAACAACCCTGCATTGTACAGTTGCCAAGCAAAATTAATTTGTAGGACAAAGTGGCCTCCTGCCATGTGCCCCCGAGTCTAACTCCACACTGGAGCTCCCAATTTGAAACACTGGCGTTTTTGGTTTTGAATCGAGCGCCTGGCGTTCCAACAGACTTTGCCTTCGGTGTTGTAATAAAGATTTATTATTTGCTGCCTTGAGCAATTGCTTCCTTATCTTATTTCTTGGAATGCAACTAAATTATACTCCTCTCTTAAATTGTGGTGAAAAGCAAAAGATATCTAAACAAGCCAGTTTGTTGCAAAGACCGACCGGTGAAAATTGATTTCCATGATTCGAGTTTTGACTGCTGGATGTTCTCAGCCCTACACAATGTGCCTTTAATGCAAATACCCACTGAAATTACAAACATAATGCAAATCTAGAAAAGGGAAATGTTCCCTATTTTGTTTATAGTGCTTGGAGCTGCAACCGACTGTGTCTTAAGCTTGGCGTCCAAAAGCTTTGACCAGC
The DNA here is from genome assembly GCF_002922805.2 of Oryzias melastigma. Classification (NCBI taxonomy): domain Eukaryota; kingdom Metazoa; phylum Chordata; class Actinopteri; order Beloniformes; family Adrianichthyidae; genus Oryzias; species Oryzias melastigma. Next base: position 21,740,239 of record NC_050521.1, read on the forward strand.
TGTACCTGTCCTTCAACTTTGGGGGATATTTATGCCTCGTTTCCACTGAGAGGTCCGGACTGGACCGGTCCACTCCTGATTGGTTAAGATTGGTCTGAGGAATTCAAGTGAGTGTTTCCATTGAGTGTTGGACCTACAACCAATGGGGGACCAAAAATGGTATCAATCGGTCCGGCGTAACTGGTCCATTTTATAATGGAAACGCTCAAATACTGTACAGATTTTTTCCAGTCTGGACCGCTCAATGGAAATGAGACATTTGCTTTGACTTCGAGTCTTTTCACTGAAAATATACAATATTTGTCAAAACATAGGGTCCTCATCCTAACTTTTTAAGTATGTCATATTTTTTTCTAACACTCTCAGCACTTTTAGAAAAAGATATCCATATTCTTTAGGTACTATTCTCATTGGGACATTTGGTTGTTGTATGTTTCTTCTGATATTTTGCTTTATTTGCCAGTGAAAAACCTCAACAAAACTCTGCCATGGACAGACAAACAAAGCCTGATTGAGGACATGGGTCTTGGATCTTTGGAAATGAACCTTACTGTGTTTCACGTGGGAATCTACAAACTTTGAATAGACCAAGGAGAGTAAATGGCAGAAGAACAAAAAAAAAAGATTGGTGATTTGGTCCCCTTCAGGCTTTAGATCACTCGTAAGAGTACCATGGGATGCAAATCCAACCAATTTTTAATCAGCTATTTATAGGTTCTAGTAGAACTCAAATTTGTATCTTATTAGGAGTGATGGTTTTTCTTGGCAAGTGGCAACAAAATTGTCCATTTTGAACAACAGAGTTGGACAAAGTAAACTTAACTCAATAAGGTCACATAAGTTTAGGTCTTAATTTTATTATTGGTTCAGTTGATATGTCTTTGGTTACAAACTTTCACAAGTAGATGTGAAACGATCTTAACTTCACAACAATCCAAAGAAAAGAAACTAGCGTAGTTTGAAGAATGATTAGACATTAATCTGATTTTGATCTCAGAGGGAATCAATATGAAAAGTATTAAACAATGGAATTATATAAATCTTTTTTTTTAAAGACTTTTGACTATTTTCGTCTTCAAAAGCTCAAATGAAACCTTTTTATCTCCTTGAAACGGCTGCAAACAAAGAGGCAATCGGAAGTCTTTTCCTCAAAGCATCAATAGACAACCCAACCTGGTTTTCATTTTAACATTCCAAAGCATGCTACCCTTTGAAATAGACAATTTCTCTGTTACTTCTAGCGATTATTAGCCAGAAAATAAATCCACGTTGGTAAATCACTGATGGATCTATTCACCAAGACTTCATCCTGAACATCGCAGTTTAATTTTTAGACTAAGATTGTTGCTAAACTGAACTTCTGACTCACAAAACCTTTGAAGTTTGGAGAAAATATGCAACTATTTTACTTGTAACAAAGAAAAACTTTCCAAACACTTCAAAAGTAGCTCTGAATTTGTTGCTATGAACAGGAATTTCTTAGACAGTTTAAGAAGTTACCAGGTGGAATATCATGGGTATCATCTGGGTAATATTTGCTCAAGGAAACCTCTGATGGATGGATGGAGAAACTCCTATTCAAGTACATTTAATTCCTCCTCAAAGTAACCACCTTTCCTTCAAAGACTCATAACAAATGTGTCTTAAATTTTCTGAAAAAGCAAAATTCTTCATCAACACCAAAGCAGTTTACGCTCCTCATCATCACGTGACAGACCTGATCAATCCCAGATAAAGGTCAGAGCTCTGGTATTAACAGCTCTTAGACAATGCCAGACATTTATTGGATGGACAGCAGCCACAACATAAAATTAGATCAATAAAGTGGCGACTGATTGGAGACTATTCATGCTCAGTTTAATCAGGTGGAGAGGGAAAAAAAAAGAACTAAAATGGTCGGAGAGGCTCCGTGACCTTTCTAATGCAGCCGAGGCCAAACTTTTGAATCCAGTCTGAGCCACAGGAAACATGAATCCGCTCCAGCCGTGTGTGTTTGTGAAGGATAAAGGTCTGTCGTGATTAGATCAGGTCTGATTTCTGCTGAAAACAGTTTCTTACTGGAATGTTAACAGCAGCGTTAGCCTCCACCCAAGCCGCAGCTCTGTCAACATTACAGCAGTGATATAAAAGAGCTGCACAATGCAACTTTGGCTACACTCTATTTTGGCCCTCTGAAGAGGAAACAAACCAAAAAAAAGAGCAAAAAAGAAAAAGCAAGCCAGGTTTCTAGCAATAGTCAAATGGGGAGATAAGCTATAAATGTAAACATTTTAAAAAGTAAATGCAAAAACACACATTGAATGTGAGACATCTATTGTGGATATAGGGAAGTTGTGCAACGGTGCATGCAGTGACACAGGGAGGAAATGCGCTAATTTGCCTTGGTCCAACCGTGCAACTTTTGAGTTGTTGTCTGCAGTCAACAGATGGAAAAGTTGATTCCTGCAGGTCTCTGTGACATTTGCATGAGTGCTTTTAAGAAAACGAGCTTAGTTTCCCACTCAAATGTGGTCTTATTTTAACACAAATACCCGATGGAAATGAGGATGGTAGTATTTCTTGGTGTAACAAAACACCACGACTGGTTGTGGACAGTTCCTTCTAGAAGTTATGATCTCACGTTGAGAAGGTCATAAGTATTAGATGATTTTGTCAAGAGAACAAAACACTTTTCTTATTACTTCAATCTCAAAGTTGAGGTGGAAATACACACATTTATATCATAGAGATTGGAGTATAGATCATAAAAGTAGGTGATATCAGATCGATATCCAAAACAAAATCCTACTTCCATGCTTATGTTTTACTTCCTAAGCATCAGTGTTACTCCTTCAAGTTCAGTCCTATGAAGTTCTAAGGCCAGAATAGTTCTGATTACACCAGTAAAACTCACATTTTTGTTAGATTCGTGGTCAAATTCCTCTGGCTCAACACGCCATCTGTGTTGTTCTCCTCACTCGAGTAAAAGCTTTTAGTATTATTTTGGAAACCCTCCCACTCATACCCCTTGTTCTTGGCAGCTTCGTCAGCAGTAGCTAGGTTGGTGGAATGCACCAAACACCGTCTAGCACATAGGATTCTCGGTAAATATATATATATTGTTGCAAAAGCCTTTAGATTGAGTGTTGGTTTACAAACAAGCAAGAAAATAGAGAGAAAAATATAACAGCGGAGGCCTTGATAAGCGTCATAAAAGACGGGTTTACAGCAGTTTGGTTGATCGCTAAACATTAACATAAACCATAGATATAAGGAAGTGTGTTGGAGGAAGTCAGAGCTGCAGCAGTTCATCTATTTCTTCTACAGGGGCTGTACTGGAAACAGATCAATGAAATGCATTCGTCCTCAGAAAGCATTGCAAAAAATAGATGTACAACTTAACTCAGTGATTTCAAATATATTTATCTGAAAAAATAGGATTACTTTTTGGTCGGAATCTGAGATTTTATAGTTCAAGCTTGATCTAATGAGTCCTAAAAAAGTAGTACTTTGTCTGCAGGAGTTGCATCACCATCTGAAGAAATTTAGCAGCCAAAGATCCAAAAGAAAGCACAGTGGAAGTCAGATTACAACAGCTCTTATGGCATCAGGTGGAACATCTCTGAGAGCATTATTGATTCTCTTCCCTGCATTATATTTCTGCAGCTTGTTTTGCAAATGTAAAGCAAAGTTCAGGAAGCAGTGTGACAAACCGCAACAGTTTTCGGGTCTTCTGGGTGTTTCTTCTCTGATAAAGTTGCAGAGAAAGTTAGAAAAAAAAGGGAAAGCCACATTGAGAAACTCCAGCTGTGTCCTGATGAGAGCGTCCTCCTAAAGCTTGCAGGAGGATGAAGATGACAGTCTGAACATCAGTTCAGTTATCCATTTCTACTCAACCTTGGATGCTTTGATCAAACCCAGCAAAAAGAGCCTTTCCATTGTTTCAGGTCTTACCGAGGTGGATCCTGAGGACGATGCTATGTACACTTTGATCACCATCTTCTTTCCTCTTGATGCTCTCGATTCCAGCAGCTGTTTTGCTCAGCTTCGTGCAGGAGGATGATTTAAAATAAAATAATGATGACAATAAAACTACAACAAACTTCCAAAGCGGCGTTATGATGTTCACAGCGCAGACTATCTGCGCAAATGCTCCGCTTCTCAGCTCTGGATGGAGCTTCGCATTCCTCCTCCGCCTCCACGCCCCTTCCAGACTCTCTCCCCCCCTCCGCGAGGCCAGCGCGCGCGCGCACACCGACGCGACAGGCTCGTTCCAAGATGGCAACACTTGGAGGCTTTACTGTCTGAATCTTTCAGCTTTGACCCCCTTTGTCTGCCACCCGGCCTGCTCGTGCACCCTGAGCTCGGCTGGACGTGTTGATTTGACGCTGTTTTTTGTACGAATTTATCGTAAATATATATTTAAAAAAAAACATTTGCAGCGATGAAACACCCCTCATTTGAGCGGGTTTGTGTAACAGCACGCCTCAGTTAAGCAGCTACTTTCATTAAACGGACTTTGTGAGCCCCCTGCAGGCGTCTACGGCAGCCGGCGGTTGTCTTTTTTTCTTGAATTTTAGTAAAGCGACCGACAAAACAACGAAAAAAAATGTGTCGAAGAGGAGTGGGCGCCATATTGGACTCCCAACAACGGCGTGAATTTTATGGGTGGAAATTTAAAATGTGCGAGCTCGCGCTTGTGACACGAGCCCGCAAAGACAGGGCTAAAAAAGCAAGGGCTTATCCCTGCGGCGGAGGCCTGCGCGGGCCTCCGCGCGCAGGCGAGCCGCGCGGCCCTCTGCCTCGTGCCTGACATCTCACACTGTAAGTGAAAGCAACATGTCCTCGGAAGGGGAGCCCCTCCATTCTCGCAGGCTTCCTCCCTTCTCTCCCCCGGAGAAGCCATTCGCGCAGACCCCCAGAACATCACCGGCTCCAAAATTCCAAGTGTTCTGCGGGCCCGAATGGCGTCATCTGATTGGTCCAGAGCCTATCAATCATGCCTTTAGCCGCACCCCTCCCCCCATTCAACCACTCGCTTCTCTGTTCCAGTGTGTTTACTACACTGCCGAGCATTAGGGAGACACTCGTCTTCACATGCACTGAACCCGCGAATAAAAGCCGTTTTAGTCGTATTTGTAAGAAAACCTCCAAGAAATCATCATGCCCAAGAGAAAGGTACGTATTCTCAAAATAATAAAAATATTTTGAGGTGGATATCAGCTATTAATGCGATGCAAATGATTGTGAAGACATCCCTCCGAGACATTACTTAATTATAACGCAACGTATGTTGGTTATTTATCGCCGGTAATTTTTCCCAATTTTCTAGATATAATGTGCATTTTTTGTGTGTTAAAATGAATATTTTCCTGTTCGAGTGCGACTATTAAATCGCGTTTCACTGCGAGCGCCGCTGTCCTTTTGGGGAGTCAGAAGTCTCGGTCTCCATGCAGTTAAAGCACAAGCAGCAGCCATGCTTTGCAGCTCTTGTCCACCTTCGTCGCCGACCTACCGAGAACAAACGCGTCGGTTATCGCCAAATCGCCACCAAACCGACCGAAAGTACGGCCCAAAAATTCTCTAGTGCCTCTCCTTGTCATTTTGACTCAAAAAGCTGACATTCGCGCGCGCATTTCGATAAAATTACATATTTTCCCTCTTTGTTCGCGGTCCCAAATGGCTGCGATGACTCGCCTCTACCGGTAGGGGGCGAGCGAGAGCGCGGAAAAGGTCCCTCCCCCTTCTGAGAGACTCCCGCGCCAGCTTTCAAATCTGAGCCTCCATGCATTGAATGAGAGAAAGAGATGAGGGGGGAGTGAGAGGGAAAAAACAGGGCCCAGGCCCTCAACTTATGGCTCCACGCACCCACATGGCTCAGCTAACGCGGCCCACGTTCCAATCCCCTCATCCAGGCTCCAATTCAGGCCCTCTAGGCAAGAAAATCCACCTGGATTTCCATTATTTCTCACTTTCCACCTGAATCTGAGAAGTTTTCTCGAGTAAAATTTAATTAGCCCAAAAACGTGCAGAAATCATATTTGCTGCAAAAATAAACACATATTATTCTTATTTTTGTCATTTATTCTCATATTTTTCTGTTTTTCAGGCACAAGGAACAGAAGGAGGAGAGAAGGAAGAGGTGACAAATCTGTTGCTTTTTGTGCACAATTTAAATGCATTTACGTAAAGCAGCTCCAATTAACAATCTTTAAAATTTTTCAGCCTCAGAGGAGATCGGCCCGGTTATCAGCGGTAAGGAAGCACACTCTTTAAACGGTTGAAGCAGGGAATTGTGGGTAAAAACAAGTAAAGTAATGTTAATGAGGGAAAAAAATAAAATTCTTTTATCCACAGAAGCCGGCCCCACCTAAACCGGAGCCAAAGGCCAAGAAGGCAGCAAAGGTAAAAAAAATAATAATTAAAAAAAAGTTCATGTGAAGAATGAAGTTTCTAAGCATTTTCGACTCCTCCAACAGAAAGAAAAGGCTGTGAATGATAAGAAGGAGGACAAGAAGACCAAGAAGGCAAAGGAGAACGCCGAAGCAGAGGCCAACGAGGAGAACCACTCTGAGAACGGCGAGGCCAAGACCAACGAGGTGAGCTTCGGTGACCCCCGGCCGCCTCAAACCTAAAAACTTCCCTAACTTCCTGCTTCTCCTCCTTCCAGGTGGAAGCAGCCCCCGAGGAGGCCAAGGAGGAGGCCAAGTCCGAGTAGCACCACTGCCCAACTTCTCCTCCTCTACGACCCACCTACCCAGCCAGCCAGCCCTCCCTCTCCTCCTCAAGTCTCACACGGTTTCCCTCCAAGGCGTATTGTTAACAGAGGAATATTTTTATCAATGATTTTATAAGTATCCGTACAGATTTTTAGCACAAAAAAGCAAAGCTGAACATGGAGCGCCTTGCAGATTTGCAGTGGTCATATCAAGTGTCTGCAAGATTAAAAAAAACACACTAAAATCTTTTTTAAAAGGCATTTTATGATTACGGAAGGCTCGTTTGGTGTAGAACGCGTATCCCTGCCGGATTGGCTATGTCGTGAGTTGTG